>NC_137694.1:73499252-73739516 GCF_964034855.1 Anser brachyrhynchus
TCACATAAATGCAGGAGCACTTTAAACATTCTCCTTTTGCATTTTATAGTATTGTCTATGAGGTAGTCCTTTTGAAAAGTTCTCTCCTTTAAATAGTCAAATCAAAAGTGTGAAACATTCCAACTTTATTTGCTTTCCCACAGGTTCCTAGTAGTTTATGGACATCCTTTCCCAGAGTTTGTGTGCACTCTGGTTTACCCCTTCCTAGTTGCAAAGACAGTCAGAGACAATCTTTAAAAAGAATTTCTGAAATAACTGCACTTTGCTTCTGTTTGCACAGAAGATACTCAAGGCTCTTACTAACAAACACTAAGACTCTATTATCCAATTTTCACAGTTTTCAGATCTGTGTTCCTACACATTTGTCTGTAAACCATGGGGGTTTTTCCCTGAAGTTCGTGTTGTTTGTTTCGCTTGCTTAGCCCCAAAACCTCAAAGTTGCTTCCGTCTGCAGGCAAGTTCTCTTGAGTTCCTCTTTAGTGAGCTTTTCCTCACTATTTTAAAGACTGGTTTGGTGCTAATATTTTCTGTTTGCTTTCCACTCTGTCTCTTTGAAATGTGGAGAGCATTCATCTCATTTGGGCCGTAACAACTATTTTACTGAACCACTGCTTAACCTCTTCAGTTGCTGGTGACTTGCGGAAAATGGACTCCACAATCAGTAAGATTGTAAAGCAGGTATATTTATTCAGCACGGGGCGTGTGGGGGGGGGGGTAGTCCCGACAAAGTCGTGCGCACCTGACACGGCAATTTGCCATGGTTATATGCAGCAAGAAGTTACATATGCATGACGTTTCACAATACACCTATACATATTCATAACCTGTCCCCGCTTCCTATTAAAATTAGTTCCAAGAAGTCATTTCCATAATCTCCTCCCATCTGCGCTTGCACACTGTCTCCTCATGGTGGTCATCGGGAGTCATGGGGATGAAGGTTGATGACTCTTCCTCATCACCGTTAGTTGACCTCTTGTCTTTGCGCAGACTCAGTTGCTCCTTGGCTCTTGTCCATCTGCAGGACCAGTTTCTACCAGTTTCTTAAGATAGGCTCACACTCTTATTAAGAGACTGACCTTGGTAAGGGGCCCAAGGCTTCTTGCTTTAGTTAATTTGCACAATGCACCATAGTTAGCAAAGACGCTAAGTAGCATCCTAGTTTAATGCCATCGGCGCTCTATCTCTACTTGATAAGATTCTCCTAACTCCCTCTCTCAGTCCCCCCTTTTCTAAAAAGTTAGTAAATTCTTTTAGTATTTCTACTTTCAATATCGTGTTTCTCTATCTAACACTCTTTCAAAAGATCTGTTAGACTCCAGTTTCCGTCTGAGTTGGTTCTTTTTCCACTCGCTGTAGGAGTTTCCTGTACTCTTAAAACACCATAAGGTACATTGGATCACTACGCAAAGAACCATGGACAAAACCACGACCACGATTATTGTGATAAACAACTGTTTCAGCCAGGTTAGGTTTGGCAACCAGGAAGTTAATTTTTCTACCAAGTCTGTAAATCCCCAGGCTGTATCATCCTGATGTGAGAAACACTCCGTAGCCAATAACTTAGGCTCAGGCGAGGATCTCAGTGAAGTAGTAATTTATTCGCGATTGCAATGGCGGGTGCCCCACAAGCAGGAGAGCGCCCCTACTAGTTCCAAAACACAGTTTATATACTTTTTGATGACAGGCCCCTCCCCTGTTTCCCCACTGGAGTGGGTAATCCAGGTTCACAATCTATCTGATGCTTCACAGACAATGCCTGGCCTTCAGTTGCCGGCCTGTTTTTGAGATGGTAATGTTTTCTCCCCTTATCTGGCTTGACTTAACATAGTGATTTTCACCTGATTGCTCTAAGGAGTCTGGTTGTCTGCATTTTAGGAGGTCACCTGCTGAGCTTTCTTATCACTGTAAGCATATCTCAATACCACATTCCTTCCTTCTATACAATGTAACACTGCAAAAACAACATTTCTATTCCCACAATTCCCCCCTTTTCTCTTTTTATAATTTGTTGATTTTTGCAAAATTTTTCTCTAAGATGTAATCTGGTAGATGTCTTCCTCTTCTTCACTTGCTTTGCTTTCCATTTCCTCTAATATCATCATCTTATCTGAGTAGGGTGGTGGATCCATGGTCATTTGTTTCAAAAGTGCAGTTTCAATTAACCGCTGGACAAGTCCCCTTACACAGGGGATAATGCAACAACCAATGGCTGTCAAAACTCCTGCTACTACAATCAAGGATGTAAATATGGACACTACCATCCCTTTCCATTTACCAAACCAAGATTCCAACCATCCTGTGATGGAAGTGTCTGCTCCTGAGTTTTCTGCCAATTCATTGGCAAGGGTGGTAAGCCCTTGCAATGCTCTAGTTACTGTGCCATCCGGGGCAGTACTGTTAGGGATAAAAGTACAACAACGGTTGCCCAGCATCACGCACACACCACCTTTCTCCGCAAGAATCATATCTAATGCTATTCTGTTTTCCCAAGCCATTTTGCTGGTGGCATCTAGTTGTTCAGCGATTCCTCTTATCGCATCTCTTGTATAGTTTATGAATCTCTGCTGATTATAATAGATATAATTAATCCAATCCACATTTTTATTAATTGTTACCCACCAGAACAGTGACTCAAACCCTGCAGCAATTTGATTCCTGGCTTTATGTTCATCAGGAACTCCTCTAGGCACCCCAATAGAATCTACGTACACTCTATCATCAAATGATACTCCTAAGCTTCTTTTACTTCTTCTGGGTATTTGTGATGTTTCTCTTTCAAATGCCAGGGTGAAGGGTATAGCTAATTGAACAAGTGCACAAGTGCGTCCCCAGTTAGATGGCAGGATGGACCGTAAGATCTTCCCTCCACAGTACCACCAGAGATCTACCCTGGGGATCTCAAGTCTGGAGCAGTTTCCCATCAAGTCCTCAGTAGCATTCAAGGTCCTCATGCACAAGGCAAATTCTCCCAGATGCCAGGTAGCACTCACACCCTGCCGTGAGAGGCAAGCTGTATGGTTACCTATAGCTGTGGAGAATACAGGGGGAGCCCTGATATTGCTATCACGCAAGGAAGGGAATAGTAAAGAGAGAGACTTACAGGCCTCATTTCCCCAGGCAGTCTTTTCTTGGTACAATGCAATCATACATCGCATCCCTCGGGAGTCCTCGGTCCACCCCAATAGGCAGGGCACTATCTGGGCAATCAGTCATCCCGAGGCACAAGCATAGCAATTGCTATGGTTGAGACTCTGGACAGTATATTTGACCCATTCTATCCAGGCATTCACATCCCCATACCCTGTTTTAATCTCAAATGTTTGAACTGCCGCATTTCAAAGAGGGCCTCCTGTTTTCTCTCCTGTTTTCTCCTTGAGTTTCTCCCTTTCTCTGATGGCAATAGAGGATCGTTTCCATACAGCTATTCTCAATCTGGCTGTTGGGTCTCTACCAGTTATTTGTTCCCTCTGCTCAATTGTCGTTGGGCATTTAAATCTCCACAAGCTAACACCTCACAAGCATCAAACATGACAGATTGCGGTACATAACCCTCTGTCACATTCACCCATATTTTTATGGGGTATCCCATCTTACTATTATCTGGTCATGCCTTTTCCAAGTTGCCAATTGACCAAGACTTTCTCCGAGGCCTACAATCACTAAAAACAAAATTAATAATTGATTTTTCCCTGTCATTATTTTTAAACCTTAGGTTTCCAAATAATTATCAATACAAAGAATAAGATATACACTACTCCCATAACAAACCCCCCTTGGGAACACTTCAGTTCACTATAGGCCAGTCCTTTCTCTCAATCACAAGTCACACTCATTAGTTACCTGTGAAAATAAAAGGTTACTTTACAATTGCAAGCTCTTATCCTGCTCAGAGTCCACTATGAGATTTTTCTCTTCGATTTCAGCTTCCAACAAGTCTTCTGTAGGAACAGCTTCCCAGGTACTAGGGTCGATGGATGCCTTCACTCGAGTATAGCGAGTCCAACCTTTTTCCGCAGTTCCTATGGCTGTTTCAGTGGTTAGTAGTACTTGGAAGTGTCCTTCCCATTCGGGCCGGAGTTGATCCTTTCCAGGTCTGAATCAGGACCCAATTTCCCACGGGTCCTGAGAAATGACAAAGAAGAGGACAACCCCAGAATACAGTTCTTAAGAAAACTCTCTTGTTTCGAATTGTGGTATCTCATCCCTTCTGCCCAGATAGGGTAATCCGAACAGCATCTCATACAGTGAAATTCCTATATCATTTCTTGGTGCTGTTTGAACCTGTAGGAGTGCTAAAGGTAAGCATTTTACCCAAGGAAGTTGGGTTTTTAACACTAATTTAGTTAATTGCTTCTTTAATGTCTGGTTCATTCGCTTTGCCTTCCCAGAAGAGGAGGGGTGCCAGGGGGTGTGAAAAGCCCACTCAATCTCTAAGGCCTGCATTAACCCTTGCAGTACTTGTGAAGTGAAATGACTTCCTTGATCTGAATCAATGTTTTCAGCTATCCCATATCTAGGGACTATATGCTCCGGTGATACCTTAGCCACCGTGTTTGCAGTGGCAGATATAGAGGGGAAAGCTTACACCCATCCAGTCACGTGGTCAATTAGGAGAAACAAGTACTTAAATCTCCCTCCTTTACGTAACTCAGTAAAGTCTACCTGTATACTTTGTAAAGGTCGAATCCCTGGCTCCCGTCCCCCTCTAGGTTAGTTACAAATGACCTTTTTATTTGCCTTTTGACATATGGTACATCCTCTGCATATTTGCTTCACTGAAGTGTATATTCCTACACAGACATACTTTCTTAGCACAACATCACACATTGCTTGCATCTCCCAATGACTCTCTTGATGTAAAACATCATATTTGCCTCATTGGTGCTTTATTCAGCATTTCTCTCCCATCAGGGAGTATCCATTTTCCTTCAGGCTTCGTGGCTCCTGATTCCTTAAAGAAATCTCTCTTAAAACTTTTTAGTTCTTTCTTAGTTTTCAACAATTCCCTGAATCCTCTCTGGATTTATTCTCCGTTTTCCCTCAGACATTAGATGCCTTAAATACCTGTATTGTAATTTATTTTTCAATACTCCCAACCCCTGCTTTCCCAGAAAGTTGAATAGCTTGTTAGTAGCTTCCTTCACAACTGTTTTCTCCTGTCCTGACAATAAACGATCATACACATTTTGTAACAGAAATTCCTCCTTGGGAGGTTGGAATTGCTCCAAAATCTGTTCTAGAACTTTGCCCAAATTAATCGGTGGCCCTGTAAACCCCTGAGGTAAAACTGTCCATATGTATTGTTGCTTCCGCCCCCACTTCAGAGTCTTTCCAGTCAGAGGTGAATATATCTTTGCTCTCAGGGCCTGAGAGCACTCCATTAATACCACTGTTATTCCAGTCTACCAATTTACTATTTGAATGCCCAATTTCATCATCAAATCCCTTCCCAACAAGTTAGTCCCTGCCTTGGGTACATACAATAATTGCCCAGAGATCATTTTATCCCCTAGTCTCAGCTTGGTACCCCCCAAAGGTGGCACTGTTATCCCAGCCCCTTCTACCCCCATCACTTGTTAGGGTTTCATTAGTTAATTTAATCCCTGGTACTTTACAGGCCAGTAATGACCTAGCTGCCCCTGTGTATTGTGTTTGATGGCAAGGTTCGGGAGGGGGCTGCAGTGGCAGCCCCCACGAGGAGAATCCATAAGCCTCCCTGTGGCAGATAAGGGACAATTTCATCCGGCCCCAGAGGGGCCCACCGCTGCCCAGAGCCAAGCCATGAGCAACACAATCCGTGCCTCTGTGAGAGCACATCCACGAAAACAAACAAACAAACAAACAAAAACCTGCTGCTCAACAGCAGCTGGGAGAGCGAGGAGTGAGAAACCTCCCCGCAGACACCAAGGTCAGCACAGAAGGAGGGGGTGGAGGTGCTCCAGGCGCCGGAGCCGAAGCCCCCTGCGGCCTGTGGAGAGGCCCCTGGTGGAGCAGGCTGCCCCCCCCCCCCCCCCCCCCGATACTTGGGAAACTGACCAAACACCACAGCAAATATACCAAAACTTCTAGACTGTTACTTAGATAGTGCCTACATCCTCTTTCCCTGCTCATTCAACTTTCCCAACTCATTCAAAAAACAGCTCTGTCAAACATTACATACCACACCTTTAACACCTTCAATAACCCTTTTTAACACTTCTTCTTATCTTTCTCCAGCCTGTACTTTCACCAAAGTCTCAGTCATTAGCCAACTTAATTCCATACCTTTCTCCCTCATCCCATTTTCCTTCTCTCCTCCTTCTTCCACTCCGGATATTCCTACCTGAAGTGGCCAGCCTGCCCACACTTAAAACATCCCATCAAAGCCTGTCCCTGCTAAGATTCAGGCCACAACACGGGTAGCTTTCCTTGCCTGCCATTCCTTCATCTCTCTTCCTCTCTTTTCCATCCTGGCCCTGACTCCCCCGGAAGATTTTCTTCCTCTTTCTCCAACCCTCTGCCTGACTACCTGCTACACTGTCAATACCATTAGTTTTGCTCTCTGCTTTTCCTTCTCATCTCCCCTCTTGACACACACGTTCAGGGCCTCCCACAGGAGGGCCCCCCAGTGACTGTTCACTACAACCCCCCACCTTCTGGAGCATTTTCTGTGCATCTTGCCAGGCTTCAATCACAAAATGAACTTTCAAGAGCCCTTGGGATACTGGGTCCTCAGGATTCATCCCCAAGTACTTTCTCATTCTGACCCCAAGTCTCTCATATGATTTCTGTGTTGCACGCTATTATTCTTCCAGCCAGGATCGGCAAGTGGTTATTTCTGCCCTGCCGGTATTACCCCTGGTCCTGGAGGATGAGTTCTTTCCCATTTTTGTATAGCAGCTCTCCTCCTGATCATTCCCATTTCTTTCCCTGTAAACAACATATTTATATACATAATTCCCCCTCCCCAAGAGTATAAGTTTGGTCCTAGGAAACTCCTAACCTCTCTGCTGGTAAGGAGGAGGGGAAGTTCACTTAAGAGGATACACAGTTAGTTTTAGTACTGTTAGTATCAGGGAAGGCAAAATTCTCAGTACCTCTTCTACCTTGTTCTAATTCTTGCCAGAGCCTAGAGTACGCTCTTCTCTAGGGACAGTGTTAATTGCAGTCCCTGTCTCCTTTCCTGGAGCGACTGCTGCTGCCACCGGTGCAATATTAGCATTATAGGGAGCATAACTTGGCTCCTTCTCCAAAAAAAAAAGGAATCTTATTGTTTACACATAAATTTAAAGCCTGAATTTTCATCAGGCCCGTATTTTGGCCAAAATACTGCTGTTTCCTTAATTGATTCTTTTGTCCAGACTAATACACAATATTTAACCTTTTTTTTTTTATCATCTCCTCTAATTATGAGATTATTTTTCCAATTTCTTATAATTCTTCAGGAAGAACTGTCGGGAGGCACTCCCCCAGGGATATCTCCCTGTCCCCTGGAACTCATACTTCCCATTTTTCCTATTCTGGAAAATGGGGGTGTACTGCCAAGCACTTCCCCGTGCAAGGGCTACCGCACACCTATGAGTTTACCAGATTCCCTGGTGTACTTCCGAGCACTTCCCCGTGCAAGGATTACTGTACACCAAACTTCCCTGGTGTATTGCCAAGCACTTCCCTGTGCAAGGGCTTACCATACACCAAATTTCCCGAGACTCTTCCTTTCTCTCCCTTATCTCACGCTTCGTCCGTCTCCAGCCGCACCCCTCGCGGAGTTACGGAACCGCGGATCAGGACTCCGCACTCGCTCCGTACAAAAGTACGTCTCAATCACACGTCACACAGAGTCTCACCCGACCCCCAAGGCAATACTTAATATTTCTTACCTTGGTCTGTGCACAGAGTTACCGGATCAATTCTTAAAACCCAGAGTGCCTACCTTCTTCCTTTCCCCACTACTTCACGGATCCTGCCTCTTTAATCAGTCTCGGGCCCTCTGTCAGCTCTCCGCAGAGCCGCCACCGTCGATGCACAGGACCGCTGAAATCAGCAGGGCATGCCTTCCTGCTGCTGCGGCGGTGGGGCTCCCCGGTAGGTGACTGGCTCCCGGACGAGCCCCCAAATTGTGAGAAACACTCCGTAGCCAATAACTTAGGCTCAGGCGAGGATCTCAGTGAAGTAGTAATTTATTCGCGATTGCAATGGCGGGCGCCCCACAAGCAGGAGAGCGCACCTACTAGTTCCAAAACACAGTTTATGTACTTTTTGATGACAGGCCCCTCCCCTGTTTCCCCACTGAGTGGGTAATCCAGGTTCACAATCTATCTGATGCTTCACAGACAATGCCTGGCCTTCAGTTGCCGGCCTGTTTTTGAGGTGGTAATGTTTTCTCCCCTTATCTGGCTTGACTTAACATAGTGATTTTCACCTGATTGCTCTAAGGAGTCTGGTTGTCTGCATTTTAGGAGGTCACCTGCTGAGCTTTCTTATCACTGTAAGCATATCTCAATACCACATTCCTTCCTTCTATACAATGTAACACTGCAAAAACAACATTTCTATTCCCACACTGAGCTACTGCATGCAAAATTTTATTCTTTTCCCAAATCTTCTCCAGGTCAGTCTCAATCTGTTTTTGTTTGTTAACATGTACACAGCAAGTTTGGTTTATGACTGTACACAATCCTCCCTCTTTGGCTAAAAGTATATCTAATCCCATCCTATTGACTCGCGGAAAGCTGACTCCACAATCAGTAAGATTGTAAATTAGGTATGTTTATTCAGCGCTGGGCAGCACGGGGGGTAGTCCCACCAAAGTCGTGTGTGCCCTAATGCGGCACCTTGCTTTGGTTATATACAGTAAGGAGTTACATATGCATGAAGTTTCCCAGTATGCCTATACATACGCATGACCTGTCCCCGCTTCGCATTAAAATTAGTTCCAAGAAGTCATTTCCATAAACTCCTCCTGTCTGCGCTTGCGCGGTGTCTTCTGGTGGTGGGCGCTGAGGGTCGTGAGGATGAAGTAAGATGTCTTCATCAGGGTTGAACTTTTCACCTCATCTCCTTGCACATGCTCTCTGAGGCCTTGGTCACAATCTGGGCCATAAGGTTGGTTTGGTCCAGTTCTCGGGGTTCGAGGTGCTCCTGTTATCTCGAGGCCTTGCATGTTTGACATTCTTTATCTTGTCCTTTTGTGAACAGTCCTCCTTATCTCTGAGCCCTTGGTCAAAGTCCGAACCATAAGGTTGGTTTGATCTGGTTCTTGGGGTCCTAGGGGCTCTATCTGGAGGCCTAAGTGCAGCACAGGCACAGTACATCGCAAATGTAGCACATATTAAGCAATGAGTGTTGCCTACATATTCATTCTTAATCAATCACTAATTTCTAATCCCATGTTTCACTATTCTGAAGCACATCTTTGTGTAGGGAGGAAATTTCTTCCTGTAATGCTGAAAGAGCATCAGCTGTGGCATTTTCAATAATTTCTACTGTGGCTGAGATATTTATGACAGCTTTTTCTAATTCACTTATTCCCAGGGATGGAATCAACCGCCTTACAAAACTATGGAATCCTGTGGGTCTTATCACGAAGGGGTTATTTGAAACAGTACGTGTTTGTCTCCATAAGGTCTGGACTATTCCCGGAGTTGGTTCAGTGAAGAGTGGGTCCTCAAGGGCTAAGATAGCCCCCAATACAATGACCCTTCCAATTTAATGGTAAGCTTTTTCTAGCATGCCCATCTCCACATAGCCTGTGATATATGGAGTAATAATTCGTGTCAAGAAGATGGTTGATGTTAATAAAGAAGGGGGAGATGTGGGAGTGTGGCCATGGGGGTCGACAAGCCCCATGGTTGGTGATAACATCGGACTCTTAATGATGAGGCCATCAGGAATGTAAAGAGTTTAGAGGGAACAAAGAAGGGTGATTCAGGAGATGCCATGCCATCTCCGGTTGCTTGTTCTCCCGTCATTAAGGCATGGAAGTTGCTGGGGGTTTGCTAGTTGCCGGGAAAAGTTGTTTGACCAATGAAGAGTTAGCGGAAAAGGACTGCTGTGGGGCGAATAGTATAAGAAGGGAGCCTGTCCTCAGTATGGGATGCAACACGACATGATGAAGTTCGGTCATCAATAAAGTAGTAGCAGTTACTGATCCTAAAAGAACCCTGGTGTCCGTGTGGTCATTACGCCACAAATGGCACCCGAACAGGGACCTGAAGAAAACGAACAGAGACCTGAAGAAAACAGGAACAGGGACATGAACAACAGGAACAGGGACAGGCTAACAGAACAGGGACCAGGACAGGAACAGGGACATTGATCGCCTAATGAAGATGGGTTCGGCCAAACTCAGCAAACCGCTCTAAGAAGCTCGTATAGAAAGTCGCTGGAAATAGGTGCACCGGAGCTGGAAGGAAGCTCAAGCTGAGAGAAGTGGACCTGCACACACAACTGCCCCTCGCTGGCCGAAGCCCTGGAACTCTCCGGTGTTTGTAATCAAGAAAAGGAATGGAAAATGGAGACTGTTATATGATCTGAGAAAAATTAATGAAGTCATGGAAGATATGGGAGCACTTCAACCAGGATTACCATCTCCAACTATGCTCCCTCAGTCATGGACATTAATAGTAATAGACTTAAAGGATTGTTTGTTAAACACTTGCCAGAATTCGGAAAACTTTGCCATGTTTATATTTCAGTTGTTACCTTTTCTGATTGTACATATGTATAGGCGTAGGTTTCTTATGAATATGTAAAAGCAATGTTCTATATATTTAGAAAGTTTGATGGTTGTGTGTGCGTGTTAGTAGAATGTAGACTCCCTGCACACCCAGCGCTGTTTACTTGCCTTTTATAAATATTACTAAATTCAGATTGAGTTGTATCTTCATTTATAACAGCCAATAGAATCCTTTTTGTAGCTTGCAGATTTGCATGAGAGAATTGAGGCCGTGAGATCCTGAGTTCATTGACACCTACACCATAATCTCTAATTTTAGTAAGATTAAAAGTTCCTACATATTCTGCCATACTACAGTTGACAGGTTCCTGGGCTAAATAACTAAGTGGACCTGTAGCTATGCATGGAGTTTTATCATTTAAGCATCTGGTGTATATGTTAACATTTTCATGTGGGAGTAGTTCAAATCTCTCCCCTAGATGTTCACGATCATCCTTGCCAAATGGACATGTTCCATTTCTTGGGTGCGCAAAGTTCAATGTCCAATTCATACTGGGTATGCCCCATACGGGGAGTTCTAGGTTGCCTCTAGGCAGCACTGTGCACACCCAACAGTCAGAAAGGTTGAAACTATCACTCACTGCCTGGGTGAGTTTCACATAGGTATTGTGCACCCACTGTTCAGTTTCCTTGACCAATGATACCATTAAGACCGTGAGAAATGTAACCTTCCAGGTTGCACCTGAGTAACCTTCCATGGGGTCTTGGGTGCCTTTTTCACTCTGTTGTGATAGATCCAGGCATTCTGCTCCTTGATTCTGATTGCTGTGACCTGGAACGGTCCTTCCCACTGTGGTTTCAAGGTCTTCTCTGCAAGAGACTTTACATACACACAATGTCCAGGTTGTATATTGTGCACTGGTCCATCTAACCCTCTACCCCGAGTCCCACTCACATGCTTTCAAATTTCATCGAGCTGTTTACCTAAGGCCACCATATAGGAGGTCATAATTTCATCCCCAGCTTGCATGGATATCCCTCTTTGTATTCTACAGGGTCATCCATATAAGATTTCAAAGGGGCTTAGCCCTTCCTTTGCCCTTGTTCTAATTCGTATATGCAAAAGGGCTAAAGGAAGAGACTGAGGCCAGGCCAAATTTGCTTCCTGTCCCAATTTTACAATTTGCTGTTTGATTAAGTGGTTTATTTTTTCTACTTGGCCACTTGACTGGGGGCAATATTGGAGTATGAAGTTGCCAGTCTATACCCAAATGGTGGCTAATTTGTTGTACCACTCTTGAGATAAAGTGTGGTCCCCTGTCAGAGGATATAGTTGCTGGAACTCCAAAACGTGGTATTATTTCTTGTAGTAGTATCTTAGTTACCTCCCGAGCCTTGGCTGTTCTGGTTGGAAATGCTTCTGGCCATCCTGAAAAGGTGTCAGTTAATACCAATAAATACTGGTACCCCCCTTTTCTTGGGAGTTCGGTGAAATCAGTCTGCCATTGTTGTCCAGGCCCATTTCCTTTTCCAATTTGGCCCATTTTTGGCTTGGGAGTGTTCTTGGGATTAGTCTGGAGACAAAGATCGCATTGCTGAGTTACCTGACTTACTGTGGTATACAAATTAGGCCCTATCCATTTTCCATTAAAAAACTCCTATGCTACCTCAGCTCCCCAGCATGCTTTATTATGTTCTCCAGTTACCATTCAATTTAATATGGTATCACAATTCTCCCATCATTTATTTACGTTAAACCTGTAGGTAACATTTTCTGTTTACATCTTAGAATATTCTACTTCATTTTCTAAAGCTTTTGTTAATGCCTGATTTTCTGTTCCTGGTACTAGTGCCAAAATTTGACTCTCAGATGCCCGTTCAGCCACCCCTTTGGCTCCAGCATCAGCCAATCTATTTCCCCTTTCAATATCAGCATCCTCTGCTTGATGTCCTTTACAGTGCAAAATGGCAACTTTAGTAGGCAGGTATACTGCTTGGAGTAATTTCAGTATCTCTTCTGCATGTTTAATTGAGGAAGATAAAAGTCCTCTCTCCTTCCAGATTTCCCCATGTGCATGCACCACACCAAAGGCATATTTCAAATCTGTCCAAATGTTTGCCAGTTCAAAAGCTCTTATCAAGGTGATGATTTCCACCTTTTGGGCTGATGTTTGTTACCGCATATCCTGTGAGGCGAAGTCCCTGGCAGACGAAGCTGCTGCCATCTATATACCAGTCCTCCTCATCTTCTAGGGATGTATCCTTTAAGTCTGGTCAGCTGGAGTATACCGTGTCCATGGTCTTGATGCAGTCATGAATGGGTAATCTGGAAACTCTGTTACTAAGGAAAGAGGCTGGGTTCACAGTATTAGTGCTGAAAAAAATTAGTAAACTAATAGCCCATTATACACATTCCTTTTCTTCTTCAGTGGCTACCATTAGCGTATTGCTACAGTGTCCCCTTTTCCCGAAGAGGTATTTCAAGCTTCAAGATCACAGTTCCCGAAAATGGTGGGGCTATTCTTGAACCCCTGTGGTAACACTGTCCACGTAAGCTGAGTTTTCCATCCTCTGTTAGGATATTCCCATTCAAAGGCAAAGAGTTTCTGGCTTTCAGTTGCCACGGGCAGGCAGAAAAAGACGTCCTTTAAATCTAGTACCATGAACCAAACTTGTCTGTTTTTCTTAGTTTGTAATTCCAATCATTTTTCCCAATTTAAATTTCAAGCACTGCAAAAAAAACCCCGCCTTTTCCTGTTGGCCAGTTGCTCCTATTACATTTACAGACTAATTAACACAGAGAAAGAAGCTTCTGTAACCAACAAAAAATTCAAGCCTCTTTCTTCGTTTCCTAGCTTTATTTCAACTAGTGGACCTGCTAGGGTAGATGCCCCAGGTCCCCATCATTCCTGACTGTTGTAAGTTTATCTTGCAGCCTAAGACAATTTCTTTCTGATATCAGGGGCTGATTGCCCTAGAAAGAGGCTAGCCAATTGTCTCTGTTTTCTGAAGCCAGGTCCAAATTTTTTGTCTGTTTGTTTGTTTGTTTTTTCTTCATTGCATTTCAAAGTTGGTCCAAAAAATCAAAAATTCCATAGGGGTTTCTTTTGGACCTTGTTGGAACAGATTCTCAATTCCCAATTTAACCAAATTTTAGTTCCCTCTAAACTCTTTACATTCCTGATGGCCTCATCGTTAAGAGTCCGATGTTATCACCAACCATGGGGCTTGTCGACCCCCATGGCCACACTCCCACATCTCCCCCTTCTTTATTAACATCAACCATCTTCTTGACACGAATTTTTACTCTTGGTAATAACTGGTACAATAGAAGCAGGCTGGGAAGGTTCAGGGTTAATAGCACAGCACAACTGTTATTTTAGAATGTTGTAAGAGGAATACAATACTTAAGGCTTGGAAGTTTACTGTTGAGTAAAGTCAAAAAATTACGAGCCCTCCGGTGAAACATTTAATCCAGATTTGGGCACTAACATTTCAGATTGATGCAAAATATCCACATGATCGTAAGAAATTATAAAATTGAAGAACAGATGACCGATGAAGCAAAGTCAAAATAATTGTTTGTTTGATGTAGAAAAGTAAAGAATTGGGGGGTAAAGGATGATTTATCCCCCAACATGTTGCCAGGAAAATAGTAAACCCTCCTGTATTTCTGCTGAGGGATGAGTAAGTAGTAATAGGCTTTATTTATAGCAAGGGAAAGTAGAAGTTGACATAAGAAATTATGTAAGTATAATTAAGTACTATTATAGGCTACCAAGGAAAAATCACATCATCAGAAATTTTGATTATGTGTTAATGACAAGTATCTTCCTGTTACATTTTGTATAATTTCTGAAGGTCTTGCCTGGCATTGCCCTTCTATTACATTTAGTTAAGATGTACTTTGAGCAAAGGCATGTGGAGGATACACAGATACAACTCCAGGCCAATCTGGTTGCAAAGCAAAACAACATGTGTGACAACATAATAACTGTCAAGCAAAATGCCTATGGAAACCTTAAAATGAACAAACTTACACCAAAATATATCTAATTCTGTTTCAGAAAGAATGTACTGATTAAGAAATGCATGAGAACATACAACATTTTTCTTACCAAACAACAAATTTCTAAGGACAACTCCCACGTGATTTATACAAACACTGGCTTTGTTATGTTGTCTTCCTACTTGCTTCTGTTTTTCTGTTCATTTTCTTCCGGGATGCTGTCAAAATGCTGTACTCTGTGTTCTCTGAGGTGGGGACCTGTACAGCTGATTTACATGTGCAGTTTCTCAGTGATGTCCGCAGTGAACATTATCAGTTCAGATCACAGTGCCTCTTAAACAGATAAAAACATTATCAGTTCAGATTATAAAGCTTTTAGCCTTATAAAACTCTGTTTTTGTTAGCTTTGTACAGCACCCAGGACATTGGAATCCAAACAGAGGAAGTGCTCATCTCTGCATAATAAATGCACATAAGAGTACTCACAATAGGAATATTCTCTGCCACACCTACTCTTTAAGACAGGTTTTTAACACAGCTAATATGATGCTATATAGGATGCCATTTGCTCATAAACGAGTTATGCTACAGGTTGAAGTGGGCCTTACAGAACTTGTTTGTCTTAAAGACTGGAGCACAAACTGGAGCTAAAGTAACATGGGAAAAGAAGAGCTGATATTTTGGCATAGATGCATAAATGTGTATTTTTCTGTTCCTGCGTATTGATCATTTTGACTAAATTTTCAGGAGTGGTTTTGTGTGAGTTGCTTGCTGGTCCCAATTTCTGGTATACTGAACACTCAAACACTGGCAGAGATAGTGACGTGTCCACAAGCAAGTCATCTGATGTCTCTAGTCACCTTTGAAACATTCATTTATGAATACATTTTGCCTGGTTTATATACTTACCTTGTAGTACATTGTGATAAAGAATTGCATAAAATTATAAAGCTGTCTGTTTCTAAATAAATTTTACTGTAAATTGAGTCATCTCTGCTTTATGTAACTTTGCTATTGTTACAATACATGAAAGTTATATTCTGTTTTCTTCCCAGTGCTTTCTTGTACCAAGTCTTGAAATACTGCCACCTGATGCATAATGCAATTTTCACTGAATGCAATAGCACTATTTTTAGGTCTTGAATCTGCAATGCTAGCACATTTGAGCAGTCTTAAACTCAGTGGGCCTTTTGACAGATGTGGGTGTTAAGAGGCTCAGGGTCTTACTTTGAGAGGTTCTGAACTGAAGTAAGCTGTGTTTGTAGTCCGCTATGTCCAGACAAACATCTACTAAAATTATTGCTGTAGTTAGACCTCAGTGGGCAGAGTTAGACCTGTGGATAGACTTTATTTAAGCTTTCAAGTGAAAGTAAAAACTGAAAGCTGAAGTACTTAATTTTTTTATTATTATTATTATTTTTTATTTTTATTTTTATGTTAACCATCAACATTGAAAGTAGGACTGAGCTCCCCACTTGTTTATATGCTTCAAGAAATCACATACTTTTGAGAAAAGAGATAAGTGTCTCAGAGACCTTGCAATCCTTTATGTAGTAAATTGAGCCTCTTTGATTTTCATGGGAGAGCAGACCTGTGTATCATTTTGTAGAAGTCACAAAAGATTCCCACCCAGTGAAAGCAATCCTGTGCTTTTGTAATGACTGATTATTTTCCAGCATGGGAAATCAAAGTACAGTAAATGAAAATACTTTTTTGCTTGCTAAGTGAGCTGAATTGTCTCACTAACACCAACAGGAACTCCAATGTTTACAGTCCATGCAGTTCTCTTAAAATCAGCATATCCTGTTAGAAAAGCCTCAAAATCCTTCCTGTTCATTATTGTAACGTTCTGAGATCAGACTACCTCCAGCATAGCCCCACTGGGGCAACCCAACCTGTTCAAATAGAGATTGCATCCAATTGCTGTCTGGCAGGTAGGCGCTGGCACCAGTCTTCCACTGAGCAGAAAGTGAGAGAAAGGGTGTTTGGGGGTGCCTGCACCCCAGCCAGCCCTAGCTGCCAGCTGGCCCTCTGGGTCCCTCTGCCAGCTGTCACATGCAAGAGCAACCCTGTGACTCGCTTGTGCACTGCAGACTCAGAGAACCGTAACCTGCTCTTAGCAGATTTTGGCACAATTCTGACCCACAAAATGTTTGAACTAGCTCACCGAAATGCACAAGTGGACAGATGCAGTCCTAGTGATATGGGAAAATTTCCCTGGAGAGTTTGTTTGGGAAATATTCAGGATAGATCCAATTAAAACCCTAAATGCAAACTTGTGCTACAGAAATATTAATTCACTCCAACATTTTTAGTTAAGCTCTTTCTTCAGCCAGGTTGAGCCAAGCCTCAGGACTGCAGCTATTCTAAAGCACTGTGAAAATGTAAGCCAGGTGTCAGTAGAAATGGTTGTGATTTAAGTCCCATTGTAGAAAACACTATATAATGTCTTGTTCTAGCAGCAAAAATCATCAGAAATAATCTTATGAGACAAGAAAAATATCCGCAGGCAGGGCTTTGTGTCCAACTCTGTCTTCAGCCTGAATGCTGAAAATAAAGATTGTAATTTTGTCTTGGCAGGGGGCGGAGAGCATGTAAAGAGGAACTGAAAGACAAATCTAGCATTGCCCTTGCAAGACACTATTTAAACCGAAAAGGTCACTGCCCACATGATTGCATCACTCACCATGCCATGTTCATGTATGGTATGAGGCTTTGACAGGTCATCTGTTTTTACAGAGGGTGAGGCATTTCAGGTGTAGTTTGCTGAAAAAATGCCAAAATATTAAATACAGATATAATGTTGAAAAGTAATCAATGGGAAGGAAAGAAAAGGAAAAAAATCTTTTTAATACATTTTTATTGAAATAGATGTTTTCTCCACTGTTTACACATTTTATTATTCCAGGAGTGTAGCTTTTTAAACTGCTTTGTCTGTCAACTCTCATTCATTGTAACTAAAGCACCCATAGTGCTTAAGGAAAGGTCCGTTTATAAAATGTTCTTGCAATAAGAATTTTTTTCTGGGGTCACTTAGTAGGATTCTAGGCATTTACTGCTTCTGGTTTTTATGCTTGTACGGTTGGACATTTTTCTCTGGAAGGTCTTTGAGAAATCACTAGCAAGTATTTTAATTGGAAATGTGTTTGTTATGCTGTATAAGGACTCCTGGTCTACGCTATGTGAATGACTCGATGATTAGAAAATATTCAATGCTGTGTAGTTATACAGGGGTTAGAACCTACAGTTCTGTTGGCAGGTAACAAACTCGGTGTTGATCCAGGGTTAGAGTGTCATTCCAGATTTTCTTCTTGTCATTGTCTCTGTTTTGCAGTATTTATCTGTTAAACCTCCAAGTACCTCAATATAACTATCCATAAAATGGGTTTGCTTTCTTGGCTGTTTCTTTCCAGTCCAAAAATGACAAAGAGGGAATTAAACAAATATGTTCCAGCAGTGAATTGGATTTGCTAAAATGTCACCATCAATCTCATAATTAGCCCCTCAGAATACCATGTTCTCTTGGTCTTCAGTAAGAAAGAATATGAATGGAAATGAAATGCAGCTCATATTATTTCTAAACAACAGAAGAACACAATTACAAAGTCAGGGCCCATGTGAGAAATCTCTTACAGAAGCTGAATTTTAAAATATTGATTTATTTAGAAATATGAAAGTTGATGAAAAGAATGAGAAAGAAATATAATTCTTACAGAAATATTAATGCTTGTGTTTAAAAATAAACGGCACTTGCATGTGAATACCCAAACTTTTTTTCCTGAGTATGGCTAAGAAACTGCAACGTTTCTTCCAGTGGCCTGTAAGGTGTGTGGACTACAGCTGTTAGCCAGTAATCTATTTACATTTATTTACACTTTTTATTTTATTTACATTTATTACATTTATTTACACTATTTATTTATTTACTTAGGCCTGAAACCTCTTTCCTGTGTTTTCAAAATATTTTTTTTTGCACTTCTGCTAAAACCAAAGTGTCTTGAACACAGCTGTTCTCACCAGTGAGGAAGACCTTAGAGAATGAATGAGAACTTACCTTTTTTTTTACAATGCTTTTGGAGGGAATGAGCACAACTGTCATTCCTGTAGACTCCTGGTACGATTGTCCCTGCTATAAAATATTTCTAAAGTGTTGTGTTCATCTTCAGTGCTACCAAGCACCAAAGAAGGCTGTGTAGACTAGTTAGCACAGAATTTAGGTTTCTAAGGGAGTGTAAGTCACGTTCATCACTGCATCAGAGAGTTCTAGAAGATATAACACCCATTTCCCCAAGGATGCAGAGCTCTACATCTTGAAGAGGGTCTGTACAGCAGAGGAGCTGTCTGAGTTATTAATAGTTCAGTCCCTAAAATATTCCAGTTGACATGCCTTTTCTGAAAAGAAAATAAATGTTTTTATTCATTTTTTGTGTGTGTTTTAACAGAGAGGGGAGGGGAGAGGAGGGAAGGGGGGAGGGGAGGGGATTCTTTGCATTCTTCCTTATATTGTTGGGGGAAGCAATTGGCTTCTGCTACTTCAACTAGAAAAATGCCTGTGGAAATCTCATCCTTGTTCATAAAGAGATTTCTTTGATGCCATTATCAAGATTCTTCTGTTATTAGAACTCTACTTTATCATCATCACTGTAATATTAATTACTTACTTCAAAGTGAGGTCATTAGCCCTAATTAATATTTACAAACACAGCACTATTGAGGTGAAACATTATGAAGAGTTGGAATATTTTGTCATAATAATATATCTCAGCACTCCAAGAGTGCTTACAACACTCTTCTGCTCAGTCTTAGCTGCAAAATTGTCCCAACTATCAAATTTTCTCTTTCTCTTAACTCTCCAGTAAATTCTGCTCTACCAGACTTCAAACAAATGATTAGTTTGTACCAACTTTGCAGATCTTTGCAGCAGTAACTTTCTTAGTTAAAAAATACTAATTACTTGAACTAATTTTCACGTGTAAGCTTTTTCTCATTTTACAAACATGTCATATTTTTCTCTGCATCTCCATAAACTTTCAGGAAACCATCAGGTTTATTAACATTTTCTATATTTATAGAAAACTATTTCTTTATGAATATCATATTATGTTATTATCTACATATGACAGTTTGTAGAAATACAGAGCCTAATTCTACCCACAGTGAGATTGTGGGCTAAGAGCCTAACTGTAGAGAAGCAATATTTCTGTATTTCAGTGTCCAGATGGCTAGAATGTTTGTATGGGATTTTTTTATTATTGTTGCTGCTTTCCATCTTCTCAGTTAGAAATAAGAGTTGTTATTCTAAGCCTATTCTAATCCCACAGTAATTGTTAGAAAAACGAAATTCCATCTGCTATTGACTGAAGGAAGATGGGGGAAATCAACAGAAAACCCCATTTGCTAGGGAGCATTCTATGCTGCCTAGTTCTGAGCCAAAAAACTCAAGCCACTCTGTGTGAAGAACTTTGTATAGCTGATGATTTAACCTGCTGGACAGACAGGCAGGTGCACATTTATTGGAGAATCTTTAGCTGTTCATATGTTTGGTTTTTTTGTTATGTCCTAGTTACTAGCCATAAAACTTCTAAAAGTTTTAGCAAAGTAAGAGCAAGTTTGCCATTCAACAAACTCAGACTTTGTATATTCATTTAGGTAAAGACACGCTAAATCAAGACAAGGCTTCTCACTTCATACAAATATCTTAGCTGTCATGTATGGGCAGACTTGCAAAAGCCCCAGGTATACTGCAATTAGTTCAGTGGAATTTGTACTGTTGGGTGTTTTTTTTTCTTTCTTTGTTATTGTTTTTTTATTTCCCATTAAATATGGCCTTGTTTCGAAGATTCTGAGTGCATATTTGTGTAGACTCACAAAACCCTGGGGACTGAGAATGGCAATGATACCTTTTGTCAGTAAATTTCCCCATGAATATCTTTCATGATCACACTGGTATATTTTATGTCACATTGCTAGTCCTGGACTGAGCCCTGCTCGTCCTTTGTCAGTCTTTTCCTGACTTCCTGTGGCTACAACAGTGTAATGTTGACCACATAAAACTCTTATGTCAAATTTGTTGCTCTTGTGTGGCTTTTTGTGCGTGCTATAAATTCTATAAATCTTCCTTCATAATCATTACCCTCTAAATGATACCACTGTAAAATTGCATATTTATATTTTTGGTGCTACTATAAATCCTTGAAGCCTTTTATAGAGGTCTTAGGGATATTTAAGCAATTGGGCACCTGAAGGGACTCAGTTATCAGTCCCACACCTTGACATTTCTGGCAGAGCTCATACCTCCTCCCATATTTCCCAGAACTCTAAAACTTTAACATAATCACCGAACAGTCTGACAACCTGTCTTCTTCATCTCTTTCCTCTTCTGCACCGTTGTTCCTTGCTACCAATTCATCCTTCCCTAGCAAGATTCCTGTTGAATCCAAGCTCAGAGAGGGCCACTTACATTGGTTCTGTGTTCCCTGCATAGATTGGTGTTAATGAAAGTTTGGAGGAAGATGTATGATCTTGACTGAACTCTACAAGCAAACTTCACCTGAGTAGGCTTCCTCAAAAATAACTACGTATTTTGAGGCACGCACAAATATTGACTATCAGAGAGGTCCAGCCATATGTTGTATTTCCCTGTCCTTCATACCTAGTCCACATGGGGGCACTCTGCTGTGAGAAAGTTGTCTGTCTTCTGCTTTGCTCAGCAACATGAAGGTCCCTTTGCTCCATCCCATGCCATAGGGGTTCCACCTGGTCTAAAACCTAATCCATTGATTGTGATGATGAACAGCTCTGTGCAAATGACTGCTGCCGCTGACTTAGGTTGCCAGAGTAAGCCATTTCCCTCATGGCTGGAGTCTCTCTTTTATTGCAGTAAATACGATTAAGGCTCTCAAGTATTAGCAGCCTGGGCCTCTGCATATGCTGTAGGTGCATAAGCCCTTGTCAGCTCTAAGTGCTCACAGAGGCCAGACACTGACTTGGGTTGCTCTAAAGTAGTCATCTTATCGTCAGTTCAATAGGTTTCTAGATGCTACTAGACAATATTGACTGTATCTCCGTTTGATTATAATGCAACCTTATAGGCAAAGTGCATACTTAATTACCTGCATGCAGATACCTACATGTATGTGTCTTCGTCTCAAAACTGAACCCTGCCTGTAGCCTCTCTGTTACAGCCTTTTATAGCTCATTTTGCAGCAGGTATGGAATTTGACACAGTGACTCATTCCTCCTCTCGTGATGGCAGAATGCAATTTATGGTCCTTCTGCAGCTTTCTATAGAATCTCTTCCCTGAGACACCAAACGTGCCTGTCTGTTTAAAAAACATGCACTTCTGTCTGCCTTTGTTCCACTGTAGATATAAGGTGCCTGCAAACACTCACAGCACCCACAAATTGTTGGCTTTTGTCTTGCTTGACTTGAATCTATGTTTCTCTCCCAAGGTAATAGAAGAGTCCATGGTAAGGGGCAATATAAGGCAGAAAGTGGTACCTACCCCTTGCAGAGGTAGTCTGAGTTTTTCAGTATTCCAGAAAATTTGTAGCCTTGTCTTTTTCTGGGGCTTTTTAACAAACTGGTTACAGACTGCCTTAAACTTTAGAGTGTTGGTGCACTGTTGACCACAACAGTAATGAGCCATGCAGCTTTTGAAATGTAATGAAACTCAAAGTTTGTTGTTGTTGTTGTTGTTGATGTTTTAATTCTTATCATTGTACTAATTCAAAATACCATTTACTCCAGGGGAAATAAGCAAAGGCAAGAGCAAGAAAAGTTAAAAGTGCCAAGTAAGCTATATAAATATATATTTTTTTCTGATTTGTCTCTTAACTTCAATACTTTTTTTTTTTTTTTTTTTTTTTTTTTAACAGAGCTTACAGGGTATCTTAGCGATTAATATGAGATTTTTCAGTCACTCCAGAGAAAAACCTCTTGCAAAGCTGAAACAGCAAGAATAGATAGCATAAGAGAAGTTATGAACTTTAAAAATTTGAGATATTAGGCTTCTTACAAATGAATGTTTATTTTTGTCCTCATTGGACTTAGCTTTGCAAAAGCAGTGATAAATATTTAGCAAGGTGTTTATGGATATCTTTAAGTCTCAAAAATAAATTTCTGTACAATAATCATCCACGAATACCATCCAAGAATAATGTACAATACCATCCAAGAATAATGAATGTTTTCCCCATAGTAACCTACTTATCCTATCAATAGGATCCCCAGACCCAGAATCAAATCAAATACTTGTAAGACTCATTTACTAGGGTAGACAGCAAATTAGACATTTTTCTGGGGGAAGAAATGTCACTGAAAGAATTGGTGAAAGATTTAGGAGTTTGAGGAGTCTATAGGTAATGTTTCTGCTGGAGTACCTCAAGGTTCTCAACAACTGTCAGTACCATCCATAGTCTTTGCACTGGTGTACGGTCAGTCCACCTTTATTTTATCCAGGGGTGGATTATAGGGGTTCCTGGGTAATTCATGCTGCAGATGTGCAATACTCAAGCTTATGAGGCACCTTGCATCTAAAAGCAATACGCTTTCATATTTCATTTCACTGTCTGCTCCAATCATCTAATTTATATAGGTGTCATGTCATCTGTGTTGCTCTACTCTGTGCAAGGGTATGCTGTCTAATGACCAGTTCTGATGATGAGTTAAGAAACATGGAGTTGGAAGGAAGAGGAGAAGTGATTTGCTAAGAGAGACATCTTGAAACTCTGCTTTTAGTTTCTTTGGTTTTTAGTTTTTGGCTTGGTTTGGTTGGTTGGTTTTGTTTTTGTTTTTACAGCTATTAGTATTATTCAGTACTCATACTCATTTAGGCACAGTAATAATTGATTTAATTTACAGCCACAAGAGTGTCAGACATCTGCAAATCATAATCTTTGATCTGGCAATGCAAAAAGAGAAAGATGCTAACAGTGATCACTTGTAAGAAAATCTGCATTGAATACTTTTGAGTAAGAATTTACAATTTCAAATGGACTTAAAGCCTCAACATTTTTCGTATTTAAAATTCACTGATAAGTACTTCAGAGATACTTCAGAGTGCCAGAAATTGCAATTGGTCCCTAAAATCCAATACTACTAGAAAGATGCAGGGAGGCTGCCCAGTTCAACATTAGCCTCTAGAAAGCGTGTTCCACAAGTCATACTCCTTGCTAGTCTTGCCCCCTCTGTTGGATTCAATGCCTCAACTCAGCATTTAAAATGAGTGGATTCTTTTGATTTCAGGTCTCCAGCAGCCACTCTTCGTATTTACTTCGTATTTACTATATATTTGTGAGAAGTTTGCTACTCAGGAGACAACCAGGCATGCTCTTGTTAAGAAATATTAAAGGAAAAAAAAAAAGGCAAGGAGAAAATTAATTATTTTATTTTTAGAACAGGATTTGAGTTGCTATGATTCTATGAATAGGCTTGAGTCTCTCACAGAATGAGGAAAAACCCCACAGATTTATGAGAGTATCATCCACCTTGTGTGTAGAATGAGGTGGGTTTCTGTTGGAAGCAAATCTAAAGATGATGTCAAAGGATACTACGAAATGTTTCCTAACATAGGGTATCCATAGTACACAGTAGCAGTCCTGTGATACGTGACAGCTGTTTTCTACAAGGCAGTGAACTTGAAGGTGGTATAGAGGATACTGGGATGCACGTGTTTTTGTGGATAGTGTCTGCTGTTATACAGCTACGCAGTATACCTCATAGACTAGTATGGACATGTTCTTTCAGCTGATTTAAAACCCCTTCTATCTGTCAACAAATACCTGATAAAATATTTATGTGTGCTGTTTCTTGACAATATTGTTGTACCTGCAGCCCAACATGAACAGTCTCCAATTCTGTTTTATAGTAAAATTATATAAATACAGTAATTATATAAATTATATAAATATAGTAAAACACTCATCTTATCTTTGAGGCTGAACAATGTTTCATATGACACAGTTTCGCATGTCTTTTTTTGCAGGGCTTTTTGTGCTATGTTTACAATGAGAACAATATTTGTTCTGAATTCTGTAGCTATGGATGTTTTGTTATGATGAAACAGACATTTCTTTACACCTAGAAATAACAGTACATCTATGATGTAGGCAGCCTTAGATTTATAGTGTCCTTAAATACTCATTTTCTTGCTTTTAAGTACTTGGCTTTTCTAAAGGAGGTGGTGATAGATAACTACTGTTCACACAGATATAAGGGGAGGGATCTGGACCAGTGCTTTGCACTTCACTTTAGTATTTTTATCTGCATTTAATCTGACTGCAAAGATCTCCATGCATGTGAAAAATGTATCTTTGTGCTGTTAACCTGTTTTATGATATGCCTGCAAAAATACAGAGATTTCAGCAAATGTAAATGCATCACACTATATATATCCTCTATACATTTGTTTCCAACAGATAATACCTTTTTGGCTTTGTTCTTTTTTAGCAAGTTGCTCAATTACCAAGGAGAGTGTGTGTGTGTGTCAAATTTCTCTTAGATCTTGATATTTCCTTCCTTCCTTTTTTTTTTTTTTTTTAATTTTGAAAAAAAAATATTTATAAGTTTATGATAAAATGTTTTCTAATAAATTTCAAAGTGTAGAAAATTATTTAAAGCATTTTTATCCATTCTTGGGAAACTAGCTCTTCTAGGCATCATTATCAAGATACAGTCCTGTTTTGTGGTATGATACACTGCAATATCGATGAATAGATAGAAGATCAGTGACATACAGGACACAACAGATTAATAATGGGAGAGGTATTGTAATATATTTTAAGCTTAGGAAGGTGTTAAACTTTTAGAACATTCTCCAGTTGTCACAGTACTGAAAATACATGCTGGCTGTTTGGAGTTTTTGTTAGATCTCTGTGTGTGCTTGGGATACCCATATGATCCCCATAATAACTCCCCTATGTATTAAATAAGGGAAAACCTATCACCCATGGGACTGTAAGTCCATTTTTTCACTTTTTTTTTTTTCCTTCTTCCTTAAAGAGAGCAAGGGAAAATCTGTCTCTTTAGTCATAACATAAAGGAATATTTTTGTGTTTAAACAGTTGCACTTAACAACAACTATACACACACTTAGCGGTAAATATTATATTAAACTAATGGGAGACTGTATTCTCATATCCATCCAATATTCATCATTCTAAATGCTTCTCACTTACACTTGAGGATCTTGCTAGTAACATAAAATGCTACTTTAAATGAAGTCACTGAAAAAAGGTGGTGAAAAAAACCCTGATATCACTGTGAGTTGAATTGGATCTCCAGTTGTCCATAGAAAAATTCTTAAGGGCTTTGTCTTACTCTATTGCCTTCAAATATAGCTAACAGGTAAGATTTTAAGGAGATTTAGTTGAGATGGGGTGCAGGGAAGAAAGGAGCATTACCAAGATGCTTCTAAATTGATGGGGAAAAAAAAAAAAAAAGATTTTAGTATTTATTAGTGATGATTATTACTCAGTAGCATGTTTTCAGACTTTGCAAAAGCACTGTCCTTTATCATCCCCAAAACTATGGTGTTTTTCCATTCATGTCAATCTTTCAAGCCGAAGAGGCAAGGAATTTAAAACAGGACTTCATAAAAGAAGTTTGTAGCTGAGTCAGTGGTTACATATTATCACTGTTACCCTTTGTAACACCAGTTTTCCCTCGAGTCTCATCAACAAAGTGATGATTTAGCCTAGTGTGACTTCCTTTGGATCATTAGGTAGCAGACTGAAATGTTGCCCTTCTATTAAGAAAGAGAAAGAAAGTACAAAACATTGGTCATAAAATAATGAGGAAAGATCATTCATCCTGATCTTTCTCTGATATAACTCTCTTCTGGGAGTTTACTGCAAGATGATATTTAGCATCTTGTACTTCTGCAGCTAGCTTCACAAGCCTTGATAAATAGGGAAGGCTACAGTTTTTACAAGCACTTAAACTGGTACTGCTGCCAAAAAAAAAAAAAAAAAAAAAAAAAGCAGTCCTACTACCCATTCCCAGTTCAAACTGTTCTTTCCTCTATGTCGGTAGGTGTTCTTTTCTTTTTCCTCTATGTCTGTAGCTGAGGTTAGAGAACTGGTTTGGATTAATACTAACTGTTACATCTTTTTGCCAGCTCAAGGGAATAGCAGCACAAAGACCAGAATAAAGCTCTAAATTGAAGCTATTTTAGCTTAGTGGCAACCCTGCTTTAATTGCTATGAGAGTTTATGAATCCACACATTAGAGTTGGATGAATAACAGATGAATAACAGAGGCTATGTGTAATTTGCTTTGCTTGATGCTGTAAAGATCACTCCATGGTTCTTAGGGCTAGCAGCACACCAACACACTGGTTTGGGATGTATAGGTCATGCCTGTTTTGCACATCAATCCCAGTCCTCTGCAGCTCTGCAGGTACCTCATAAATGCCTGTGTATTATTTGTTCAGGCTTCTGTCACTGTTTTCAGTGACCACATGTAAGCTGGAAGTTATATCAACATATAAAAGCAGCTGGATTATTGGCCACTCTTAGCCCATTAAAACACCCTATAGGGTTTTCTGTGTCCTAGTGAACACAGGACAGTACAAATGACCTCTCTGTGGGGCAATGTCAGGCTCCTGGGGACATCAACAGGCCTTACTGGCCCTGTCCAGCCCCATCTGTTACCACCCCATGGCCCAGAACCCCATTTCAGCCCAGCCTAGGGTCATCAGTCCATGCTCCAGCCACTCTGCAGTAGTGCTAGTACACAGCTCTGCTAATCTGTCCCATCTCTGTCCCCACAGAGGTGCTGATGCCCAGGACTAGGTTGGACCCTGGCTCTCCCCTGGTAGCAGCCTGGTGTGCTCCCCCTTGGGAATCCCCCCTTGCTCCATGTGAGCCCCCAGCTGGCATGTTTCTGTGGCACCTTTCAGGGCTCATGTGCAGAATATGAAGTGCACATCCCAAGTGACAAGGCAGATGATCAAGTTAAGAAGGAGTAAATAAAACTGAAGTCATTAAGAAAAGTGAGAAGAGAGGCAACACATTTTCTGGCAAGATTTGAAAAGATTGTAATGAGGCAAGGAATAAATGGTTCAGTGAAAAAGCTCAACACAGGGCAAACCTTAGTGGCTGCAACTCAGCTGTCAGTAAGAGGACAGAGCTGTAAGTGTTGCCTTGAAAGGAAAAGAAACAGACAGAATCTCCATGGGCTGATGTCAGGCTCCCAAGACGTGAGAGGGTGGCAGTGAGCATGGCTGGTCAAGGGTCTTTCCTGTGTTCCTTGCACAATGGCCTACAACAGCTGAAGTGTTGATCTTAAGGATGGACCTGAAGATCCTGGAGTTTATCAGTGGCAGCTGATGAGACGGGGTTGTAAAGTTAAATGAAGTGTGAAGGCTACAGAAAGACTTTGAATTATATTTTAAGGAAAATACAGGTAATGTTGCAACGGAAATACAGAAAAAAAATCACAAAAGTGATTTTTTTGATTGCGGTTATGTATTTATAACTGGATCCACTTTCAAAGCCAATAGAATACATGTTTAATATTAAGCTGTCATTCTTCAAAGCCTCCAGACAGTCTTTTGTTTCCTCCTTTAGGGAGCTAGAAAGATCTTGAACTCCATTGTCAATATTTTTTCCACCTTCCTGTGCTCAGGACAAGTGCCCTTGAAAGGGCAGAAGTTTTGGATTCGCTGGTTGTCACGTAGACAAGGATATTTTCAAAATAAAGGCA
The DNA here is from genome assembly GCF_964034855.1 of Anser brachyrhynchus. NCBI lineage: Eukaryota > Metazoa > Chordata > Aves > Anseriformes > Anatidae > Anser > Anser brachyrhynchus. Next base: position 73,527,627 of record NC_137694.1, read on the forward strand.
CACAATCCATTTGTAAATCTTCCTGAATATATGAAAGTCTAATCAGGCTGACTCAGACAGCCAAACAATGGCATATCTCATTTGAATTCTCTCTTCCCCCAGGCCTTGTCTACAAGAAATATGCATACGTTGTATTGTAAGTAGACAACATGAATGATAACAATACTCAGCCCTGGTGGAGTTCTGAATGTATTTTAGTTTTAAATGCATCTGAGCAGTTACCTTTTTCATATACTGCATGTAGCTGTAACAATGCCTTTTTTTGTAGCCAGACAATATAGTCCTGAAGCAACATAACTTTCCATTGCCCTATTTTTCTTTACTGTTGCTAGCTGACAGTATTTCCTGCAGTATTTCATGCAGTTACGTATTTATTGATTTGATAGAAGAACAGTGCCCTAGGCATGTGAGTAGTTCGTCCTTGCAGGAAAGATTCTGTTGAGTACAGTTGTATCAGTTGTATATGATTTGTGGGTCTTCTGTCTATTTTAAGACATCTACTTTTTTATTCAAATAATCATTTGCTGGTTATTTTATATACTGGACTTCTGGCTGTTTTGGATTTTCAGTATTAACTTTCATAGTCTGAATGTAAACCGTGACCACTTCTCACAACTTTGAAAACAGTGTTCTTCATGGCTGGTTTTCTTATATTACCTATTTTCAACGTCTTTCTTCACAGTGACAAGAAGCACTTGAGGAAAAAGTGCTACACAAATAAGCAGCAAGTTCAATAATAGTTTGGTGCTCAGTACAGGCAAAAATTAAGTCCTGCTGCTCTCAGGATGAGGTGCAAAGTAGTTTGTGTGATGCCATTGCTGGCAGCAGCAAAGGTCATTTTTGTGGTTGTGGCTGGGTGAGACCTGGACTAGGTTGCTTGTGCTTTGGAGAAGTAAGTGTAGGAAAATTCATCCTAGCAGGACTGTGAAAGTCTGTAGAAATAGATGTTTATTTATTTCTTCTGCTATAGTTTGAGGGTTGCAACTTGTTTTTGGAGGGACTTCATGGTAGCTATCATGATTATACTTCTCTGGTCCGTGTCCTTAGGTTGTATATTGCTATCCTCTGAAAAGCAGGTTGCAGATAGAATCACAGAATCACAGAATCATCTAGGTTGGAAGAGACCTCCAAGAGCTGTTTCCTCCCAGTTCCTCCTCCTCAACTATCTTCATGACTTAGAGACCCTTCCATCTTTTCATGTCCTATTGTAGGATCTGAATGTGCATGTAGATTTCATTCTGTCTACCACCGCTTCCATGTCACTTGTGCTAAAAACCCTAATCTGTGTGAAGACTGGGAAGGAGGACAAAGATGAATTAGCACATATTGCATCTCTTGCCTCCCTCTCCTACCCCAGAAATGGGAGGAGCAGCTGGAGACAGACTACTCTCCCCTTTATCTCCCCCTCTCTTCTTCAGTGAGCTCATGCTTTCCACACAGGCAGCAAGTCACGGCTGCCCTAAGCAGACACTTAGCTGCAAGTTACCTCTGTAGAAGGATCATTTGTATCTCTCTTATCATCCCTGCTGTGTGGTGTGATTATTGCATACAACCTGTTATCACTGTGGGCATTTTCCCCATTTATTGAACATTGCTTTTCTCTAAATTCATTAATATAAATTAGTTTCTTAATTTGGCATATTATGTGACAGCCCAAGGAGCCAGCAAATAGTCAAGAAAAAGTTAGTTTTATTTATTTATTTGTGAAATATATTACTATGGTCGGTATATTTTGTACTAGCACTGTTGGGTCATGGCCGAGGTGCATATTTTATATCTGTTTTTTATCATTGTTGTTAGTTTTCATTATGCTGACTTTAAAAGTTAGTCTCCTGCTCTTTCTTTTATTCAAAAGTCCTCACTTTTGCCCTCATGAAAAGGGGGAGAGATATGACATCTCTAAAATACTTATGGGATGGGAAAACATTGATTCTGAATTTAGTAACATATCTGTTTTTACTCTTATCCTAGCAAGTAAAAGCCATTTGAGTACTACTTTGCTAACATTTCTGCTTGTTTGTCTTTCTCAGCAAGTAGATACTATTGCAAATTTCCATTATAGAGAAGGGATGACAGAAAGTTTGACACACTATCATTATGTAAAAGAATACCAACTCATTACTGTACTCTTCAGAGTAACTTTTTCCTTACTATTAGATACGATTAAGCCAGATGCAAAATATGAGGGAGTTTATATCATGCACTCATAAAATGTGCTTTATCGTGTCTCCTAAAAACATCATTGACTAACTGGATCTTTCCGCTGCAGTGAGCTCATTTAACACCAGCCAGGAAGAAAGTCTGATAATATGTCTTTGCTTTTCTCAGTTTGCAGCCATTCCATGTGTTTGTTTCTTGACAAACATGAGCTATACTACAAATAGACTTTGTCTGAATTAAAGATAATTAAGATAAGGTCAGCTGCAAAGTCTGTCAACTTTCATTCCATCCATCCTCCAGAGCAATGAGAGTACTTTTGCTGCACAATAGATATGATGCGATTCCATTGCCTCTCCCTGAGAGAAGACAGAGGCCTTTCTGGTAGCTGAGCTGGTTGAAGGTTCATTCCAGTGTGTATAATTAATGACTGTCAGCAATGAAACAAATGATCAACTTCAGAGTTCTTGGAGAAGGAGAAAAAAAAAAGCATTTTTGAAAAAACAACTTTGAAATCAATGTTAAAATAAGGACTCTAAAGGGATCAACATTTAAGGGGGCCACACATAATACCTGAGTTACTTGGGACTGCAATTCACTTTTGTTGGAATCAAATGTTCCAAGAAATGGTACTGAGAGCTATTGTACAAGATATTTTTAAAGTCCTTGTGATATAAGTATAGAAAAAAATGTCAGGAAACATTATGATTTGTTCTCATCTTTTCTTTTCTTTTTCAAAATCTGAGATAATAAAGCCCTCATTTCACATCTAGAAAGACTTGAAATAATATGCTCTTCAGGGGGGAAACAGTCTGAACAGCAGTTAAGCTATTATTTTCACTAAACCAAAAAATAGGCTTTAATAAAAAGCCTCTTCTTAGCTGTATTGTCCATTAGTAATAAAACTACATCAGACCTATAATATTCTTATTTCTAAAGGACTCTCAATGCTGTTTTTTCTCAAGAGAGAATGGTAATCTATACATTAGTAGCTGATGCATATGTCTGATTGTCCAACCAATTGTGCCTGCCTGCAAAAAGCTGTTTTCTATGTCCAGCTGCTTTTTGTGACACCAGGACGATGTCTCAATCAGCTGATGCACCTTGGTCACCTTAGTTAGTTGGGTCAGTCATTCCTGTTTAAAGAATATGGCAACTTTAATAACCTTTCTATAAAGTGGACAATTCACTTGAGATTGCAAATGCTTCAAATTCTCAATGTATTTGAGAGGCTTAAATGAGATTTTAATACTAAACCAAAGGGATTACTACTTCTGGGAGATGGGGTTGTCTGTGTTTAACCATAGCTGAAACATATACTGAATATTCTGAAGGCAAAATCTTTCATTTTGACTAACATTACTGTCTCCACATATCCCTGTAATGAGGAGGCCCAGGACTTCGCATGTTAAAGAGTAAAGCCCATTGATTCTCATCCTCTCTGAGTTCAGCATCCTGCAGATCAGAAAACTTCCACAGCTTGTGCTCAAGTGCCCAATGGCTTCTTTAAACCAACATATATTAATCTTTATAGCTGGAACCAAACAGAACACAAGAGAATGGCATTTTAATGCAATAAAAGAGCTATATGCATATCTTTCTTACTCTAAGGCCTTTGCCCTGTGATACTAAGTCACAGAAGTTTTGCTTATCCAGATCCTACAGTAGAATCAATGCACTTTATTCTCCGCATAACTTCTTTGGGGGAGATTATTTTAGTCTATCTTCATTCTTAACTGTTACTATTCTTTTGGATCACTTTGCTCCCAGATTTGCAAAAACTGTTGTGTTAATGTTGCCTGTAGTCTGTCAGAGGCCGGAGATTATTACATATTACTCCACTGTCAGGGCTTGATCTTATTTCAGCAGTTATTACTTTCTTCCTAGGAATTATTTTCAGCTAGATCTTTCTCCAGACCTGGCCTAAACTGCAGTCTCAAAACTATGGAAGTGTTAATAACCTCTAAAACTAGTGAAGTCAGTGTTGGAAAGAATAAACAAAAGTGAGAACAGGCACGGATACTAATCTCTTAGTCATCAGATCTACCATTTCCTGAAAAGAAATGTCTTTAGTCATCTCAAAAGCAGCATCTTCTCAGGTAAGTGCAAAGACATTTCACAGTATCACAGTATCACAGTATCACAGTATCACAGATTTCTAGGTTGGAAGAGACCTCAAGATCATCGAGTCCAACCTCCGACCTAACACTAAGTACTCCACTAAACCATATCGCTAAGCTCTACATCTAAACGTCTTTTAAAGACCTCCAGGGATGGTGACTCCACCACCACCCTGGGCAGCCCGTTCCAATGCTTAATAACCCTTTCGGTAAAGAAGTACTTCCTAACATCCAACCTAAAACTCCCCTGTCGCAACTTTCGCCCATTCCCCCTCATCCTGTCACCAGGCACGTGGGAGAACAGACCAACCCCCACCTCTTTACAGCCTCCTTTAAGGTAACTGTAGAGAGCGATAGGGTCGCCCCTGAGCCTCCTCTTCTCCAGGCTGAACAACCCCAGCTCCCTCAGCCACTCCTCGTAAGACTTGTTCTCCAGACCCCTCACCAGCTTGGTCGCCCTTCTCTGGACTCGCTCAAGCACCTCCATGTCCTTCCTGTAGCGAGGGGCCCAAAACTGAACACAGTACTCAAGGTGCGGCCTCACCAGAGCCGAGTACAGGGGCACAATCACTTCCCTAGCCCTGCTGGCCACACTGCTTCTTATGCAGGCCAGGATGCTGTTGGCCTTCTTGGCCACCTGAGCACACTGCTGGCTCATATTCAGCTGACTATCAACCAGTACCCCCAGGTCCTTCTCTGCCAGGCAGCTTTCCAGCCACTCATCTCCCAGCCTGTAGCTCTGCTTGGGGTTGTTGCGCCCCAGGTGCAGGACCCGGCACTTGGCCTTGTTGAACTTCATAGAGTTGACCTCAGCCCATCGCTCCAGCCTATCCAGATCCTCCTGCAGAGCCTTCCTGCCCTCGAGCAGATCGACACACGCACTTAGCTTGGTGTCATCTGCAAACTTACTGAGGGTGCACTGGACGCCCTCATCCAGATCATCGATAAAGATATTAAAGAGGACCGGCCCCAGTACCGAGCCCTGGGGGACACCTTTCATTGACCTTCCACTCTGTTTATGAGTACAATGCATATCTGAAGCTATTGAATAGTTTAAGTTGGCTTTCTAGTCAGTCTGTCATTAATTAAACCAACAGACAGATATACTAAACATTCTGATTACCTGGTACAATAACTGATATTTTAAAATTAGCTTTATATCCTTTGCAGCCTATACAAGCTCAAAGGTTGTTGGCCAATCTGGTGCATACTCTATTACATGTAGCTTAGTGCCAGTAAGAAGGAGTACTCAAAAGTTCCATTGTGTTTTGATAAACACCCTGTATAGGCAAGGTGTTTCTTCCAGAATGTTATTTATGATATTTTTTCCCTTTAAAGAAGTATCCCATTGTAAACTGCTGAAAAATATTCTATTTTTGCATCAAACGTGAAAATTTTGAAGTCATTGGCAGTGTGCCTCATCAGTCCACATGCAGGTTTGAAAGCCGCAGGGAGTTCTGTGCAAGGAGTATGTTTTCTATCAGTGCAAATTTCACCAAGAAGAAAGCTAAAAGCAGGAAAAATTTCCATAATTGCTATTTTTTTATTTTTTAATTGCTATTTTTTTTATGTCATACTGTACCACCATAGAGCTACATGAATGCAAGAAAAAAAATGTTGTTTTTCTTCTCATGGAATAACAGATCTAGCGTGTTGAGGAAAATGGATGCAGGACTTGGATCTGAAGTCAGCAACAAACAACATGATCACAGTTTTTCAGCCCTCTTCTTAGAGGTCAAAGTTTTAGGTGTATGGGCTGAGGCTTGTATTATTGTCAGTCACTAACCTACATCATGGCTTTTCCTGACTGATTTTGGCCAGCTTAAAGAGTGTGTTTCCAATATACACTATGCTATGATACTATGTGGATACTAGCCAGATACTATGTGGATTACTGGCTATTTAATGGTGGTCATTTTTCTATCTGTAGTCTGCTCCTGCGGAGGCTTTCCATGGGCCGCAGCCTCCTCCAGGCCACATCCACCTGCTCCACCGGGGACTCCTTCATGGGCTGCAGCGTGTAGATCTGCTCCATGTGGGACCCATGGGCTGCAGGGGGACAGCCTGCTCCACCAGGGGCCTCTCTACAGGCCGCAGGGGAACTTCTGCTCCAGTGCCTGGAGCACCTCCTGCCCTCCTTCTGCACTGACCTTGGGGTCTGCAGGGCTGCTTCTCACTCCTCTCTCCCAGCTGCTGTTTTGCAGCTGTTTTTTCACTTTCTTCTATTTGCGTCCACAGATGCACAACCAACATTGCTCACTGGCTTGGCTCTGGCCAGCTGCAGGTCCCTTTGGCGTTATGTGGAACTGGCTCTGATCTGACATGGGGCAGCTACTCGGCTCTGCTCACAGAGGCCATCCCTGCAGCCCCCCTGCTACCAAAGGCTTACCTTGCCTTGTAATCCCAATAAAAGGTGCTGCTTTCTATTTGTCCTGCATGGCAAGGCTTAAAGTAGATTTTTTTTCAAGTTAGCATTGCCGCTTCTAACCTTAAGTTTAGAATCCTAATGTTTCAGGGAAGGAATAGACCTCTAGTTATTCCTTTAAGATAATTTTCTGGATACTCTTTTGGTTGAATGTGACCATAATCTAGCTCACAATTGAGTCTTCTGCCTGTATAGTAAAGCTTACAGATTTATGGGTTGACAGAGGAAAGTTATTTTTCCCTGCCTGAAAAAACAAGCACATTTGTTTCAGATAGCCTAGAGTCATTTACTTCATATCTAGAGTATGAGTGTACTGTAAGTGTCCTTATGAAAATGGAAATTCCTCTCACATCTCAGGGAAGATCCTAAGTAAACTTTGGATTTAATTAATTCATGGAATAAATGAAAATCCACTGGTCAAAGAAGAAGGCAGCACAACAGAAACTGTGCCGTTTTCTGCAACTTTTCCCACAATTGTTCTGTGAACAGATATAAAGGATGATTTATGCATCCCATTACTATAATTCAATTTTTTAATATTATTTATCATTTTTCTGGAATACCATATACTAATAATCATGCTACTTTATTAAAGAGAGGTTCTTTAACTAATTCATTTCACAGAGTTGCTAAGATATTTAGAGCAACTCAGTTCTGTGTTCTTAGCACTTGAGTGGTAGGATTTGCTACGATGAGCAAATCTCTTGGCAACCCCTATACCAAAACATAAAGTATGTAGGCTAATCTCTAAAATACAAAACACTTCCTTCAAGAAGGCTCATAGCAATGGATGCAAGATACCCTTTTCATCCTTGCAGTTGGATGGTTATAAATTCCAGATGATATTACAATTGTAATGTGCTGTCCCAGACGTCAAGGTCTTTCTTACTCCCAGGGGATGCTTTAGTTAAAGGTGTTTCCTGTAGCACAGCAAAGCGAGTGCTACATGGTTTGGATTTCTTTTCTTTAGGACCGGTTACCAGGGGTTCTTGCATATGGTGGCATATCTGTGACTGTGGCATGTCAGTCTTTCACACTGGAGAGACTTCTTCCAAACTTTCCCTGTCTAGGAGGCAAATATTTCAGATGTGCATGAGTACGTTACAAGAGTAACATTAGAGTTTGACCCTCTTTTTCTCCCCTGTAAGGAAGATAGACATGGAGTGATATCGTCTTTCCCGTATTATAGTCACATCTTCAATGCTAGCCCTATTTTACTGCATTTTTAAAGGAAATGTCAGAGGGATTACTTAACAAAGGGGCAGGTGGTAAAACTACCAGGAAGATAGTGACAACACATGCAGTTAGGTGCTACCAGGTTTAGAATGAAGCATCCATATGAAAACTGAAAATCAGAAGTGCAAACAGCAGCCAGAGCTTTACCAGATCCTAGTGCAGGCAAGTGGACTTTGATGTTCAGTGGCAGTGGGTCTTACTGAAGGGAGTTCCTGCCCACAGTATTTAAAATTTAATTAATTTGTGTTACGAAGGAAATAAGGAGAGGATGTTGAGGCGAGAGAGAGAGGGAATGAACATGTTATTAATACCCTAAAGATGAAAAAATGTATTAATTGCCTTGTTTCTTTTAGCATTCACTATTCTAGACTAACCGCCAAGAGAGGATTATGTGCTAGATTCTGTTAACCTGAATTCTCGGCAGTTAGATACCTTCCAAGGCCATCCAAATTGTTCCATTCAGCCAGAAATTCTAATATGGTCCATAAAGTTTAGACAGTTTCTCCACCTATGCACTGATGGCACATCAAATTTTCATGAGATTAGAATGGCAGGCTTTATGTGGCTAATAGCCACTTTTAGTTGCAATGTTAGAGCTCTAAATTCTGTGAAACCTTAGGTACTATTCTGATCATACCAAATTCAAGTTTGCAAACCCTACTGAAATTATATTTTGAGTGTTATAAAACCTACAGATTCCATGGGCGTAGCCAGAAGAAGCTTTTATACTGATATTTGCCAAATAACTACTGTTCAGCTGAATACTGAAAAAATAAAAGCAATCTTCTGCCAAAGACAATTTGGAAGTCAACCGATCAATAAATGGTGCTCAGGTAAACACTTGTACATAGTCATTTATTCCCTTCAAGCATTAACAACAAGGGATATTCTAACAATTAGCCAATGTTATAGTCTCTAGGAAAAAAAAAAAAACAATGGGCTGAGTTCATCCCTGTTGTAACCACATTTAAATTCACCTTTTGCAATTATTTAAAACATCTTTTAGGGAACAGCAAATTGGGTCTGGCATTGTATTCATTCAAAGACTACATATTAGGAAGCCTTTATTTATCTGTCTTCTAAAGCCTCCTGAAAAATAGGCGTATCAGGGGTGTAAAATCATTAAATCTATTTCTAAACACACTACATATATTTCTATAAACTTTCACCTGTTCCTTTTTGTTTGTTTTTAATTTGAGTCCAAATTGCAAGAATTTAATTTCTGGATCTTTGTTTCTTTCAGCAAATAATGATGTTGAAGTTATGCTGGGCAACAAGTTGCAGTTTTATTAAAGTAATTTTGCCTGTATCTAAACTGTTAACTAGAGCTTTGAAAAATAATTCTGGCAGGTCATCTACTGTTAGTCTGTGAGAATTTTCTGTTCAAAACCATTTTGTGATGTTTTTACCTATTTACCAATTTGCTTGACTCCTTTTCTCAAATTCATGACAAACCGAAGGTCACTTGAAAGTTGCTTTTTTCAGTGGCATCTTTGACTGCCTTCTATGATATGTGTTAAGAAACCCAGGTCAGTGTTGCATTATTTTTCCTCTCTTATTGGACTACCAAAGATTTTATGGAAAAGTGGAAGAAAATGAGATTTCAAGGGAATAAAATGAATTCTGATTTCTGCATGTGTTCCTGATAGCTGTGATATTTTTCACAATTTGCTGGTAATAAACAAACTACTAGTATATGCACTCCTGAAAGATGAATGAAAGAAAACTAAATTTAAAGTTTACATCCAAATATGTATAAACATAAATTCAGTGTTCACCAGTGTCAATTGTTGCTTGATATCCTTGTCTGGGTTGATGAGTAGTGCATTTTCAGTCTTTCAGTTTTATTGGTATACTGTATTTAAGCCTTAGTTCTTCTTTTTAATTAGCTAAAAGTATTATGAAGAGTGTGTTATAACAAGATATTGTTTCTTCTTATTAGGTACTGGGAAGAAAAAAAAAAAAGGAATATAAAGCTGAGTAAATATATTTAATCAGAAAATCAGGATTTTGACATGGCCAGTACAGGTTAGGAAGAATAAACTTTTAAATACAGTGAGACAGCAATTCATTTTCAGATCAATATAATTCACAGTATTGACAGTGGAATTCTTCATTGATCTTGATATTTGAGGAGTTGAATCTACTACACAAGGAACACTTCTTTAACTCATAAAAATGTCTTACTAACACATCTTTCTTGTACACATTTCCTGCTGTCTTTAAAAGATGTTATAGCTTTCCAGACCTGAAGTGTTATTTGAAATTCTGCTGATGTTTTGGGGTGGGATTGGGGAGTTGCCTTTTTTTTTTCCCCAATTGTTTTTAATCTCGATATAGTTCTGTGTGTTATTTTAGCTCTCACCAATAAACTCTTTTACTTAAATGTAACTTTTATTTCAGAATCTAACTTTCAGATTATTATTAAATGCATAAAAACAAGAATTTGGTCTGAATCACTGAAAGATGTACTGAAAATGGCTTTAAAAGCAAAATACCTAAAGAGCTGAGATTAGTGAGGCCATAAGCAATTGCTTCTCGAGTTTACTGAAAGAGGATGCTTTGTGTAATCAGAGATGGAGAGAATGTTTTGGTCACGTTCATTCTTTTGTTAATATGTTCCCTACTTAATGGAAATAAAAATTGACATCAACAGAAAACAACATTTTTCTGGAAAGCTCTTTCTGTTGTTCAAGTGCAGCATCAAATGTTGATTGCCACTGCACACTTTATAAAGCATTTGAAAGACGTATTACCACCTAACAACCTCCTTTAAACCATGCAAGACATATTCTCCTACTAAAAGAATTTCTTTTGAGCATTTTGTTTGAAGGCTTACTTTAAAGGAGCAAGTCTTCAGGCTTGACCCTCCACAGCTCTGATTGACACCCTTGTGCTTTCTCCCTCTATGTGCTAAAAATGACCAGGATAAATATCAGTTTGGTCATTCTGTAATATGAGAGCAAAACTTGTGAGAAGTGGATTTAGATCCGTCTCTTTAAAAAAAATTCTGCCATAGGGTAGTCAAATATTATGGCCAACTATATGCAAAGATACTAAACCTTTCATTTTGTGAGAACAGATATCAGACTTTTGTCACTTTTGCTCCTCGAACTTTCTCTATAAAGTTCAAGCAGGGACAGCAATGGGCCACATGAGAGTCCTTGCACCTACAGCTCCACCTCTCCATGAGCTGGACGAGGATGCAAAAAGTTCTTGCTTCTTATTGAAAACAAAACAAAACAAAAACCTAAAAGGCAATCTATTTCTCTCTTTCACACACTGGTGCCATCATAGTGTAGATGAGAATGTTGAACGCATTTCATGAGGGAAAGCAAGGATCATACTTTCGTGCTGCAGGGTGGGGTATGTGCTGGGAGCATGGAGACATGAAAATGCATGGACAACCTGAACTTCCTCTAACATGTAAAAGGAACCTGTGTGCTTAGAAGAACTCATTTTGGTTTTGATGTACTGGTGTATAATTAAAATAGCTTTAAACCCCTCAAATATGACTTATTCCTTGGGGTAAGACATTAATATCAGACAGAAGACACAATGGTGTCACTGTAACTGTATCTATAGTAAGGACAATATCCCTATTATTCCACTGGTGAGAACACTCTTCTGATTGGAATATTTAAGTGAGTATAAATTATTCACATGACTTAGCTAAGAGTAAAGCTTCCTTATGACCACTCCTCAGGCTGTGATTGTTGTTATCATCCCAGCAGCTGTAGCACACAGGCAGTGGCAGAGGTTGAGGGACAGAGTGCTAGCTATCAAGTCTACCCAACAGAGGGAAAAGTAGTTCCACTCAGATGCTGACGAAGTTTTCTTCACCTTAGTAGGATCAAGTGTCTAGGAAGAAGAACTTTAAGACAGGGACAGAAGGGATCAAGATGCCAACTGCTATTCCTCTTAGGAATTTTGAATAGATAGAAATGAGCAATGATTTGACAGTCCCCAAATCAAGAATGGCTGAAAGAAAAGGATCTATCTGGCACTTTAATCCAGTGCTTATGATAGACTAAAATAACTGTATCAGGGATGAGTTTCTTGCATGTACACATATATTCAAATATATATAGTGTATATGTATGTATATATATTTATGTATGTGTTTACCAATATAAATTTTCAATTACTTATGGTTTACCAGACATACAGTAAGCTTTACAAGTTACTGTTATTGTGTATCTTGTTAAAAAGAAACTTGTAGCCAGTTTTTAAAATGCGTTATTACCCAAGATATTATAAGGACTTCAGTGGAATAGTGACACTCTACTGCATAAATACTTGTTTCAGTAACTTAAGAAACTGGATTATTTACCTAATGAAACATATATAAAATATTTCTGTTACTAGTCTTCTCTGAAAATTTCCATTTATCACTTTATCACTAAAATCTGTACTTCCCATATGAAGACTACTGGCATCTTCTGAGCTGCCAATAACCTAACATGACAGTGGAATTTGGAGTCCCAGGCCTCAGATATATACACTGTGTGCTTATCTGCCTAGATAAAGTAATTACTTTTCTGTACAATAATTATAGCTATTGCGTGTTGGAAAAATGAAATGTAAAAAGGCAAAGATTAATCAGAAGTCTGTTTACACACTCCAACTTTAAATATACATAGCTAAAATACTATGAAATCTCTCTGATGTCCGTAATTATTTTCCATCTATTATTTTCAAATACTTATCCTTGTGATAGGGTAAGATTAAATACCTCATTATTGTGTCTCTGACTCTTGAAAAACCTCTGTATACTTTCTCCACTTGAAAGTAACATGTATTTGTGTCCCATTCTGTGGCTTTGTGGAGGGTTTCTCCTGAAAACTGCCGTCTATTAAAAGGAAAAGTCACCGTTGTTTAAAAACAACAAAACCAATTTCTGAGAATTAAAAAGCATATCAAAAAGTATACAGCTCTTCGCTTAAATTGTTCAGCACGGTCTAGTATTCTTCAGAACAGTACAGAAAGGAGCCATTTCCTCCTTGTTTTCTTGTCTGTGCCCCTAAAGCTTTGGTAATGAATGAGGATATAAACATTTTGATGTTAAGAGGGGTCACTGTCAGATCTGTACCTTGAGGGCTCTACTGGGGGCCATTGTGATACCTGTTTCCTTTCTGCTAATGAGTGGATCCTGCTTCTTACTGAGGTATAGTGAGAGATCAGTATAGCTACCCAAGAGCTAGCAGTGGCTCATCTTTCTTGTCAGGCTCCCTGTACTGTGTGACAAAGTGAAAGGCTTTGGAAAAACCAGAATCATTCAGTGTAATTGAACTAAATGGATAATAGGACACTTATTAGAGCATTAAACAGAAGAATACTCTTTGCTAGCTTTTGCAAAGACTACAGTTCTTTGTCATTTCATAATAGGCATTCACTTAGGAGTCTATTCTTTTTTGTTTGCATTGGGATTTTTAAGATGTTTAACTCCCATCAATATTAATGGTAGTTGTGCAAGTAAACCCTGGGAATTTTGAAAAATCAAAAATGAAGCTTTTGTGTCTCTAGGAAAAATGCAACTAAAAGCCTAGAAAAACTCAGAGCCCATAATTATTTGTTTCTATTACCGGACTATGTGAAAAAGGTGAAAAAGAGATCAAATTGTAAATAAAACCCAACCATGTAAGGACAAATTCTACTCTCCTAACTTAGACTAGATAGTAACTTGCCCTTCAGACAACCTAAGTCTGTCCAGTTCTGTCAGCCCTTTGTGCTGTAAGACAGCTGAAAATAAAGCAGTCTAGCTCAGTGCGATCCTCTGTTTACCAGTCTGAATCCTTCATATACATTTCTCATACTGGGTATTATCTTGTAAGATTGGCATCAACAAGAAACATACTTTTCAAAATGAGGAATCAGGTTATTTAATGTTGTGATTTGAAAATACCAGTAATGCTGGTAATTTCAGCTTTCCTGTTCACCTCTGCATAGATCCAATACTAGCTACTTTGCAGATCATTGATGTCTTTTATCCACAAAACACTTTGCAAAAAATAAAGCAGATTCTCTTGTCATTTAATCAACGCGTGAGAATAACCTAGAACTAGCTGTGAAACTGTTCGCAGCACTTGTAAATTAGGCAAAAACAGGAAGAGATGATTACTTGTTAGAATTTATCTTATGGAGTGTTTGATCTGTATACTTCACCATTGTTAATATCAAAACTTTCATGACAAGATTAATCTTGCAGTGAAAGAATCCCAACTTCTTGTGTTTTTCACCATGCCATTTCTCTTGTTTTACAGTTGGAGAAGCTGAAGTAGGAGTAGGATTGTAAATTGCTCTAGCCCGAAAAGTGAGTGGAAGTCAGAACCAGAACTAACATTGCTGCCCTTAACACTGCTGCCCTTAAACTGAAGTGTCTCACAGTCGTTCAGAGTAACTGTTTCTTGTGAACCTGGCTGGCAATTAAAATGAAAGTATCTGAGTGACAAAGGAAGGGGAGAGAAGGTAATACAGTTCTGCATTCTCTTTTTATTAATAGATGGAAACACAGAAGGATTTGTCTGGTAAAGAGTGCAGCCTGGCTGTGCTTTGTCTCCTTGCTTAGTTGCGACAGTAGCTGAAGAAATGTCTTATTTGTCCCTCACGGTTTCCTTACTAAGACAGTATACTGCTTTGAGCATTTGATTCACACGTATAAAAGGTAGGAATTTTTCTCCACAAGGTATTACAGAATTGAACAGTAGAAACCTGCTCACAGCTTCAGTGAAACTCCTGTCCTTTAGAGTCACCTGTGGCTGTACTAACAGTGAGAACAAAGCTGTGTTTCTTCAGGCAGCGAGTTAGTTTTCCTATTAGTTGTTTGCATCCGTCTTAAATAAGCAAGAAATGGTTTTCAAAAATAAAAATAAAAATAGATTGCTTAGGGAAGCAGCTAAATATACACTTAATAGGCCCAATTCCCATCTCATTTACCCTTAATCAGAATTTACCTAATCAGAAATAAACTCATTAGATTAGAATAGAGTTATATCAAAGTAGAACTAAGATATAAGTCAACCCATTACCTTTGGGAATCCTTTATTATGTTTTCTTAGACAGGAGGCAGACTAATAAAACTCTTACTGTGCAACTGCAAATTATATTTTAGTAAGACTTTCAGCGAGGTAGCTGTCCCGTTTGATTTACTGAATATTTATTGAGACCTTTTGAATGCCTGCAATAATTCCCCCTCCCTCTTTTATTTTTTTCTTTTTCCTTCCTTTTTCTAATTGGGAACATTCCAGTTGCTTTCCACTAGATGGCTACACGGAAAGCAGTTTTGCAACGAGCAGAGGCAGGCAGCATTTTTCCTGGTGTTTGCTCTCTGTGTTGAACCCTACTGGGGTTGGGATTTGGGTGTGAGATTTCCCTCTGTTATGTTAGCTGCACAACAAAAGATTTAAGGTTGGAGCTCCTAGGTCTTCTTTAGTAACATTAACAAAATAGTAGAGTTTAAAATTTCCATGTTAGACACTCAAAACTTAGGAAACTTATTTGCCGTTTTTTGTTTGTTTGTTTTTTGTCTTTTTCAATTTAGTCTGTGACTATTTAATGCAGTTGAACTTCCCAAGGCTAAAAATTCTGTTTAGTAGGGGCTGGAGAAAGTCATTGCCTTTGAGGAACCTGCCTCAGAGCTTGCAATGTGTCAAATGAGATGATCAACGTTCCTTTCTTAATTCAGCACTGCTTGTATGCCAAGGCTGCATTGAACAAACTGTAGGTTCCCACCAGCAGATTGAAGTAAAATCCTGAGTGCTGTGTGCAGTAGACCTTATCATTGGCCCCTGTTATATGGCATATATGGTTATAAGAACAGGTGTAGTCTCATGCAGTTTATGCTATGCAGCATACTAGGCCATAATGCTACAGCAATTAATGCCACATCTGTTTCTGACTTTATCACCTGCAGTACAACTTTGATTCAGAGCAGGTGAAGTCCCATGTCTTTGTTCTCGCCAAATTACCCAGAACACCTTATTCCAGCTTTCTAACAGTCATAAGAGGACATAGGGTAGCTGCTTCAGTATAAAAATTTGCCAGGACAATATTCTTTCCCTAGTGTTTTCTGAACAGGTTTGAATTGGGATGGTAAATACATACTAGGTCAGCATTTGACAGTAGGGGTTTCGATCTTGTAATAGAAGCCCAAAGCTACTGCTTCACTCTTTCTTTTCTGAAACTAACTTAACTAAAAGGGCGTGAACATTGGATGGTCTTAAATAGGATCAGAAAGACAGGGTAGATATGATTTCTTTTAGCTAACAGCAATGCATAAAGAACTTTTCCTACTTGTAACAACATGTTTGTTTTTTTTTTTGTTATTGGACTGCAGTACATGAAAGAAATGAGTTATTTGTGTTTTTTAAATAGGAAGCATCCCCTATGAGATGACTTCCTCAATGCCTTCCAGCCTGTCTGTGGCAAACCTGGGAAGAATACAAATAAAATGCCATGAATCCCAAAAGAGATGGGTAAGGGGGGAAAACCAAACTCTAATGTTGCAGGGATTTTAGTTTATGGGTTTGGCTGGAGGGAGTAATATAGCTAATATTGGTAGAAAAACTACTGACTTCTTTACTCAGAATGTAAGCATGCAGGCATCCTAGAAAAAGTTTTCTTTAAAACCCTTTTTGTACCTAAATGTGCTGAATCTGGAATTTACTCTCCAAAAACATAAAGATGCAAAGAGTAACCAAAAAATAAACTTAGAACAGTGGGTGTTGTGTCATGAAAAAATAGACTGTGACAGGATGGACAAATCCTACTTAATTTTTATGATACTTTTTTTTTTCTAGATTTAATATAATGTTTTAATAAAGCCTATCAGTTATGTTTGTATATCAAATTACATAGCAGTTTTAATTCTGATTTATGTTAACCTAGCTTTGCTCCTATTACAGAGCATAACTCCCCTTTGTCTATTACCCTTTCAAGCTGTAGCAACAGCTCTGAAACTCTCCTCACAGGCCAAAATTTTGGTGGTTTTTGTGAATCTATACACTACCACCACCCCTGAATCTCTGTTTTCACTCTTCACTTTCTATATCTCTGAATATTACTATTTTTATTGTGTTTTAAGGTATGAATCTCAGTCAGGATATAATCCTCTGTGTTCTTCTACTGTAAATTAGTACAGTATTTTCTGTGGGAATGTATGTAGGTGTAGAGATAGAAATAGTTGTCTTTAAAGTTCACAAAATGAGTGTAAGTCAGACTTTTCTACAGTTTAATTTTAAAATATTTTTGAAGGACGACCTGCTGCTTTTCTTGCAGCCTCAGTTATGCTGTGTGGGAATATAGTTCTTCTGTGCCAGTGGTTTCTGGTATATCCATTGCTTTAATGAAACTCTGTTCTGTAGCTTACATACAACTAGGGAATAAGGGTGAGAAATGAGAAGTGCCCACTACATCATCTGACTGTATGCTGTATGGAATTCCATATGCTGGAAACTTACTCTCAGAGTTAAGGTAGTTCTTACACAAATTCTAGTTCTTATTCATCTTTTATCATTGTCTGTGATTTGGCATAGCCTAGGTGTATCTTGAAGTAAAGAATGGTGATGCTGTCGTAGGAGGGGGCCAAATTTGGACTTGTGCATGCACAAGTGACTGAGAAGACCCACACACTTCAACAGCTGTGCTCAGTTCCCAAGCAGTAACGTTTTGAAGAATCAGAGATTATAATCAACACAGTAATTGTAGCACTCCCAGTATTTATGTTAGGCCTAGGGACCTCAGTCGTATTTACAAGGTACCACATAAATATATAGAATAAATTCAATACATTTTTTCATGACCTTACCTACGTCATGAAGTTCAGCTCTTCAGCAGCTGCCAGGTCTCCAGTTCTCGCACTTAGAAAAGAATCGAGGACTTCTGTTGAGTGAACTGTTCTTGTGTACGTGGTCACTGGTCATTGGAAAAATAAGTCAATAAACAGGTGATGAAAATGGAAGGCCTATAAAGTGAGGGGGTGTTATGAAAAGATAGAGGATTATAGCTCATGAGGCTTGGTTTTCATTCCTAGCTTTCTCAGTGAATTTCATTAATGATTTTGGAAGTCACTGTGCCTTGCTTTGCTTCAGCTTCTCCATCTACGTGTCCATCTCTTAAGCCACTTTAAAAAGGGGTAATGATAGTATAAGCATCAGGTGTTTGTGCTAAACACAGACAGTGATGCTGCTAAACTCAAAAATCATTTTGTTCACCTTAGCAATTCATCTCAGAATTACTGGCATGGTAAACCTGTTTATCCTGTGACTGACTTGCATTAACTGGAACTGAAACATGTATAAGTCATTCCTTTTTCATCTCTGGCTCCCAAAGACACTAAATATACAATGACTATAACTACTTTTCAGATCACTATTATCATCAGCAACAAGGCCAATAAGTGAAGCGCTCTTATCCATTATGCAGAGATAGTAACTACAATAAAAACTCAGTTTTAAGTAAACAGACAGACAAAAATCTTGTTTTCTGTAAGTTTCAATCATGTTGCACAGTGGTGTGCATCCTTGCCAGAGGAATGTTCTTAGGTTGGCATTGAGGGTAAGGAGCTGCGCTGCTGACTACCATGGATGGGAGCCAAGTGGAGCACCTGTGTTAATTCTTGTTAATTGCCTCCCAGCAGGCATCAGCTCCATGTGGGCTGCACAAGAAGAACCAGCTTCAAAAGTCAGCTTTGATGGAGGAAAAAAAAATAAAAATTCAGCAGCAATTAGGAGATGGTCAACCATTCATTCACAAACAGTAATCATGGTTAGGTTCCTCACAATCCACCTCCACTTTGCATACATTCCCAGGCAATAGACAAAGCTCATTGCTCTGACAGCATTTTTTTACTGTCTGTGTGTTTTCCTTATTGCACTCAGGGGCTGCTGTGGGAAAAACATGAATGCATTCAGTAGCTGCACAAAGTATATAGTGGAATACTGCCAGACCAGCCAGTCAGCTCTTCACTTGTTGCAGCTCTGTGAGTAGAATCATAATCTGCGTGTATGTATGGAGGGGAAAATAATCTACAGTAATAGTGGAACCCACAAAAGCCAGAAAATTCAGTGCTAACTCTGAAAATTCTGCACTCTGTACAGCTCGGAGTGCCAAACTACCTCGGCTAATGTGAAGGGATTTCAGCAATGCTGTGAAGTTCAAATACTCTTTCAACAGATACTTGCTGTTTAGAGAACCTCCACCCAAATGCTTGCCTACTGATTATTTAAATTTGACAAGCAGCTATCGTTCCTATTCTGTATTGCTTTTCATCAGCTTAGTGTATATTCCTCATGTTCCTTTCCTGTCATGTTTGGATAACTTCTTTTCTTTTAGCTTGCTTAGTTCCCTTGTTCCACTTCCAAGCACTCAGTTTCCCAACATTTTTTCCAGTGCTAGAGAAATGCTTTCATTTCCAGAGGACTCTGTTGCTCTGTTTGATGTCATATGTACTAAAGGACACTCTGAACTCTGTTGTATCAATTGCTGAAGCTTAGGATGCTTATTCTATACCATAGAGAGGGGAAAACAGAGCTGGGCAGAATTTCAAATCTGAAGAACTTTAGTATGAATATCACACTTACACTGTTTTGTCCTAATCTGTCTGAGACTGTAAAGACCTGCTGTTAATTATTTCTGGTGTTAATTAGCAATTCTCAGCATGGGACACAATAAGGCTGATGGTGTATCATTTGACTAGAAGCCAGATTCCTCTATCCTCAGAGTCTTCAGATAATGATATTTGGAGATACTAAGACAAATTGCTAAGTCTAAAGACTTAATTCCTGTTTAAGTTTTGATTGTTTGAATTAGAACTTCTCTGCTGTGATATGCAGGCATCTGTGATGGTCTTCATCTGTCCGTGTTTAGACAACTAAATTTTCTACAGCCTAGAGGCACACATTGGGACTGACCACCTAGTCAACAGCAAGAAAACAGTATTATTGAAGTACAGTGACTCATACAAGGTAAGGCATAAAATTTTTCTCTGCAACTGTATTTCTCTCCGCTGTCCATAAAGGATCCACAGTAGATCACCAAATCAGACAGAGACAATTAATCTCTGCAACCTGGGAAGAAGAATTCTGCTTTTGGTGCCTACAAAGCAAAAGATGCACCTTTTTTCTGGCAAATGTTCCTTAATGCACATTTCCTCAGCAGCTTTTTTATTTGTTTTGTGCCTCTGTTATAACAGGTTTGGTTTGGCTCTGTGGGAGAATGTCCTTTTTCATTGTGAAACACTAGATGCAAGATATAGTTACCTTTTTTTCTAACTTCATAGCAAAAGAAAGTCATGTTTGAAGACCATAAAACAAATAAAAATTATTTAGCATTTAATGTCTTTCATCCTACTGGATGGGTTAGTCATGAGATTTGGATTTAAATGTTGGGGTAGAACTGGATAACTCTTTTCCTATAATGCAATAATACATAATGATTTTTTTTGTTTGTTTTTTCAAATTAATTTGAAACTTAGCAATAATATAATTATTCTAGTTGTAATGTACTCAGCAGTGTGAATTTCTGTGATTTGATCCAAGATCGAGTTTGCAGAGTAGATGAACACTTGTGGATTAACACACAGACTCACACATGCTACAAGTGCTACAGCTAGAGCTCTGCAAATAACTTGTTTCCTACCAAAGTGGAAGCAAATTATGAAAGAATATTTCAGAGTGAAGGAAATCAAAATTACATTAATGCCAAGATGGCACTAATTGACTTTCAGGTTCAGAAGTGACACTTCAGTCAAAACAGCATTAAAACATTTACAAGTGACTTCATGTTTTCATAGTTAAATTTATTTTTAACAAAAAATTAAACAGTTCTAAAATGATTAAAAGAAATTCTACTAGGAATTTTTTCTAAAACAACTTAAGATTGTAATCAGCACTTCAATTAATGTGAATATATGTTTCTTAAGTGAAAGAATTAATAAAAACAATTTACTTGGTTGGTGTTGCAATCAAGTTGCAAAACATGAGTTTTGAGAGATCTAAACACAGACAACCCAAGTAGCAACCAGAGGTAAAGGAGAACGAAGAAAACTTCATAGTTTGAATATTATACCCAGGGAAAGATTTAAAAAGCGTGTAGTAAATTTGCTTATTTCTCTATTTTCACCTTTGTAAATCTTACTATCGCTGTCTTATTACTGCAGCATATGAACAAGCACAGAGCGTAGAATGTAGGGACTGAGCTGTGTTTATATCAAGAAGTAGCATGGGATATTAATTAACCTGAGGATCCCCAAGGAGCTTAACAGTGTCCTTTATGGGAGGAAAGCATTTGCTGAGGGAGATAACCTCCTGTGGCCCACTTTCTAGGGTGGGCCAGCAGACTTTTCCGAAAAACACCATTGCCCTGTCCCCCCTGCATCTCTGTTTCCATTGGTCCTGCCCTCGATGGTTTCTTTGTCCCCCCCAAAAGGCAATGGTTATGAAAATTGGTCAAAACCATTGCTGACTCACCAGAGAAAGTTTTTTATGATGGAAGATTGCTTACAGGAGGCAAGGAGGTGTGTATGCTCATGCTGAACAAGCCATGGCTGAATGCATTCCCTGGACATCACATTGTGTGCCTTCAGATCACAGTGGTCATTACAGTTTGGCTTTAACTGTGTATGTGTGTTGATCTGTATGAGATTGATGAGACACTTATTCCTAACAAAGAAACATTCAGGGGACACACTGTCTACCAATGCGTATGATAGATAAATTAATTAATTCCGTTCACACACGCATACCCCATCTCTTTCTTGGGAGGAGGAAGCTTAGAGGAAGGTCAGAAGTGGAAGAAAAATCAGAATTGAAACTCTATGAGAAAGTTCTGAAGTTACTTATTCCTGATTATTATTGGAAGTGGTTAAGCTTTTGAAGGGGAAAAGCTGCTATGTGATCAAATGAAAATAATACAACAGCAGCAGTGGAAGTGCAAGTACGGTTACTCTAAATTGATTTAAACTGACAGGGGAAGTAACAAATGCTTGTTTCCCTTGAAAAATAGGTTCTATGTGTTTTCATATTTTTTAGGATCTGAAAGAGAAAAAGGTTAGTGTCTTTTAAATATTGAAGTGGTTTCATTTTGCAGAGTTCAAATATATCCTCATATTTAGGAGAGGGAAAAATAGGTTTCTTTTCATGTCTTTATAAAAGTGGTAATCAAACGACAACCAGAAGAGTAGAGTTTAACATAGAGCTTTTGGTAAATGAAAGTACCGACAGTCACTTCAAAATTGTAAATAAACTCTGCAAGATGATGTCAAATTAAATACAGATTATTGCCCTAATCGCAAAACAGTTATTACTTTACAGGCATGGGGGGAGCAGATACCTTTTGGTAAAAAACTTCCAGAGAAAAACTCAAATTTTCTCAAATAAAGTAGCAATGTCAGGGGAGAGTAGTTGCATTCCACAAAGAAAATCATACTTAAAAAGTAATTTCTTGTGGAAACTGGCTTTAGTTATTTTTTCTTAGTTGTTCCTAGCTGTTTTGGTAGAAACAGCTGTATTAAAAATGTGAGACATTTAAAAAATAATAATAAAAAAAAAACTAATAACATGAAAATAGTGAAAAATGTTGATTTACAGAAGACTATAAAACATCCTTTTCCTTTGACAAAATCATAGCCAGCTGTATTTAGTACCCTTTAATTATGTATTTGATCCAGAATGTCATTTTTGCATCCTGTTTTCCCCAGCTGATTTCTGAGTGAGCAGCTTTAAAGAATACAGTGGTAACTGGGTCATCTATATTTTTGGTGTGACTTGAAAGAGAATAAGTTTTCCTCTCTAAGGAAAACTTGAAATGTATTTGGTTTTAGCTGTACAAGGAAAGAGTCCAAAGTGAAAGAATCAAGTATCAAAACAGAATTCTTGTTTTCTGGAAGAATTTATACAGGACAAGTTAAAATGATGTTTGCATCACTGTAGCTACTAGTTATTCTGTGTGTTTACACTCTTCACTTCGGGTGAAGAAATGTTCTACTGTTAGCAGCTTTCAGGAACCTGTACCAATACATAGTCAAGTGAGGAAGAGCTTTCTCACAAACACCATTATTTCTTCTCATGACTGGCAACAGGGTAAAAGGAACAAAATGATGGAGCTGACAAGAGTCCCATGCAGCAAACAGAGAAGCAGTCTTATTGCATCGTTGTTTTTGATGGACCATTGGTCTAGTCTTTAAACCTTATACCTTGTCTGTTATGGAATCAAATAAAATAAGGAGCTAGGTACTAGCACCTTAAAAAAAAAAAGTTTTAAAAAGATTTTGTCTCTTTCTCCTCTTCTCATAGACCTATGAATTGTTTTCACTGGAGTGTGCACCTGAGGACTGCCAAGTGGTAGGGCCCCAGGCATTATTCTAGGAAATATTTGTCAGAAACCTGAAGTTTTATAACTTGAACTGTAAACTCTTGTTCTCACTGTAGTGGGTGGAAATGGGGGACTGTGAGCTGGTTGAGTACAGACAACCAGATTGTGAGCTGGCTGAGCACAACCTGCACTGTTTCAGGGCATGCCTGAGGAGCTGTGAGAGCTGCGAGATGATGCACCTCAAGGCCCCAGCATCCTCCAGGGAGAGGCTTCCCTGCTGCTGACTTCAGCAGGAACTGGTGCCATGGTCATTCCACCCAGGCTGGTTTTGCCATGGGAGCAGAGCATTTCCCTATTGTGATTATCTTTATCTTCATCATTATCTGTTCAGGCTTATTAAGTTTATATGGGATTGTGATTGTTCATTAAGCCTTTTCTGTCTGCTTGGAGAGGTAAAAGTATTTTTTATTTCTCCCGTGGCAAGGGCCGCTTAATTTTGACAATAAGCTATCTGTTCTTACTGTTCCCTAGGTATTTCATTGACAGTTACAGTGGCCCTTTCAAAACAGAGACTTAGGCATAGTACTGTAAAAGTATTCATCTCTCTCTTTGCAGTTCAACTGAATGACGCTCAAAAATGTAACTAAACCCAAATACATATAAACTCGGAGTGGGGGCTGGAAGAGGAAATGTCCAATTGATATTGGACACTTTTGTCCAATAAGGTGTCCCAAAGCACCTTTGTTTGGAAATTTCTGATGCTGACATTTCTACCCACTTACATAAGCTAGATGACACTGCTCTGAAACAGATGAAGCATCTGTCTTGGATATTTATAAAAATGCCACTTTTAGAAATGTATGACTAATTGTTTAATTATTTTTGTATGCAGAAAGACCAGATGTGAATCACTATCTGGGCTGTCCCAAGCCTGCAGGTGTTCTGTAGTGACCAAAGGATATTTTCAGTCTCTGCTGCTGAGCATGGTGTTGTTGAGGATAGCTTTGCTGAAGAAGGCTCCAAAAACCCTATCTCCTGGCAAGGCTTCACTCTGTGGCCTTGTGTCAATGGCAGGACTGTTCTTGTGAACCTCAAACCTGCACAGCAGCATAGACATGATGCCAACCTTACAGCCACTTTCCCACTTCTCTCTCCATGCATTACTTCCCAATATAGAACAGAAAATGTACTACTCCTAACTAAGAATCAGCTAGGGCTCTGCTTGAGAGGTTTGATAGAGCCAGGTAAATCACAGCCAGCTTTTGGCAATAAATCACAGCCAACTGGGCAGTAAAAGCTATCCCCATTAAGTTCACCTTCTCCCTGGGGTGGCGCAGCATCTCAGCTGGGTGTGCAGCTCCTTCTCTGACATCCATGACATACATCCTTCACACAGCCATGGAGTTGCCAGGTATCAGGTGGCACAACCCAGGAATAGATGCTCCTACTGGTGGCACAGAGTTTGATGGCACAGAGTACAGCCATTGCCTTTCCAAAAAAGTAATAAAGTTTTTATCACACAGCATTCATTACCATCCCGATGCCTTCTCAAGAGGTTTAGCGACTTGCATTTCTTCCAAAATCTGAAGGACAAGCGCCTGCTACAGCAACCCTGGAAAGACCTGCCTTCAAGAAGAGCATGCTAGTACTGGTGGGGTCAGAAAATTCTCTTACTGCATGCAAGTTTCCTAAGAATTATATTGCCCTCATGGCTCTCATTAAAAATGTCCAGAAAGTGAGGAGGCCACAGCTGATATCTTTAAACAGGAAGCAACACCAATGCAGTGTGATGGTGTGGCACTCAAAGGCACTAGGAAATATGGGCTATTAGTTTCTGGCCCAGCACAGACTGCAGAAGGGACTCATTTGACTTTATCTATCCTGGCAGATACTTTTGCTCTCAGTGAGTGCACTGCTGTCCTCTTTCACAGCACTTTTGTGGGTTTTGTTTTGGTGTGGAAGCAGAGGTATTGTTTGATTTGTTTAAATAAGAGTGTTTTCAACCTTTCCAATTGCAGTCCCCTAAATATTTTCCAGCAGTTGTGCACCCTGTTATCTAGCAGATGTAACTGTATTGACAATAGGCTTGCTTCCCTGTGTGACCTTTCACAGACCCTTTAGAAGTTGCTCTTACTCTGCAGGGATTTTTCAACCACAGGTTGAAAATGGCAGGTCCACACCATTAATATCCTTCTAGCTAAATCTGCAGCGCTCTCTGCAGCATTGTGCATGGGCTAGATGGCAGTACAGCACACTGTGTTTTTACCTAGTTGCTGTGGGGCAAGCTTCCCCCTGCTGCACGCAGAGGCTAAAGGCATCCTCCAAGCATCTTTTTCCTCTAGATTTTGCAGCTACTGTGCTGGTACAAAATGTGTATCTTACTTCTTCCACAAAAACTGAGTGGAGAGAAGGGGGAGATGAGTACATGCAGGTGTTTTCTGCATTGTCCACTAAGCACAGAGCTAGATCACCAAAATCCATCCTGTGGCAGTGGATTTGGGACAGTAAAAGATTGTATAGCTTACAAATTTTTATCAGGGTAAGGAAGTGGGTAACAACTATTCCCCAAAGTACTGTATCATGAACACAGTATGCTATGCAACTGGGCTAACATACCATTGACTTCAGAGAAAAAGTTATGTGTTTCAACTAAGCTCATGTTTACACGATCCCTAAAAGATTACTTCCCAAAACTAGTAGCAACAACATGCACCTACAGCTGTGTACTGCCTTCAGCAGCAGCCATTAACTCCCCAGAAAATAAAACCTGTCAAGACCACACGGGTAAACTAATTCCTGACTTTCAATAGCAAAATGGGGAGCACTGCACCCTTTGTGAAGAGATGAAAGCTTTGGCAGGAATGTGAAAGATCCAAAGAAAAAAAGTCTCTGAGTAAGTTTTGATTTACAGCATGGCCCTTTTTCCCTGTACAGCCTGCTCAATGGCTATTCAATGGCTTTCTGATATTCTCAATGTGAAATCTGCATTGGTAAAAAAAAAAAATGCCACCTGGCTGAGTAAAAAATTACTAATGACCTGGTCCAAAGCTAATCGAAATAAATCCTAGTGAAAGGGCTATAAACTGATGCTTTTTCAAAGACTAAATTGGATTTTGGATGAAGCTCTAAAGGGGCCAGTCACGTGGGAGATGTTTTACCCACAGTGCTTTTATTTTTTGTCTCCAAATTGCACGAGCCCAGTGGTGGAATTTGGGGCGCAGTCTGTTTGCTGTCTCCACTGGCAGGCAGAGGGAGGATATTTCTGCGTTGACCCACATAAAATCTGCTCTGGTGAATATCTCTGGATGTTTGCATACACACACACAAACAAACACAGAGACTGAAAAAGCATCACAGGGGTTATAAAGTCAAATAAAGACACAACAAATGGCAAAATGAAGGCAGTATAATTCTGTGTCACTGTTGTATACTGAAGGGCATTTTTCTGACGTTATTAAGGTCAATAATAATGTCCTTTTAATGCACTTATGAAATTGCCTAAGGATTTTAGTAGCAAATTAAAACAAAAAAAATCCTATTGCTTAGCATTGTGTTGGCACTCAGTCTGATCATAAACAGGGATTAAACTTTTTAAGGGTGGGTGAGATCTCTTCAGTCCCATGCCATCCTAGAAGACAGCATCATACACATTTTCTTTTCCTGTTCCTGGCTCTGGTTCACCTGGTTGCTCCAGTCTGTCTTTGAGGCATCTCCACACAATTTTCAGTTGCCAGCCTTCACTGGTCTTATTTTCTGCACTCCTCATCCCAGTTGCAGGCTCTTCCTGAGCCCCAGCTCCCACCTCCCTGTTCCTTGGCTGGTTTCCTCTCCTAGCTGGGTTTCCAGTCATGCTGAGTAGGTGTGCTCCAGGCTATTTCCAAACACCTTTTCTGATCTAATCTTTGATTAAAGTTACAGTTGCAAGGAAGGTCCTGCTTAATCTGTTCTGTATCAAGCTCAGTGATGATAAAGTAGCTAAAGAAATAACCCGTGAAGCCTGAAAAGTGTCTTCTTAGCACGTACAAACTGATTTTTTAATGGTCTTGCAATTTGGCCAAATTTTGCCAAAATTTCATGTCCCCAGCAAAAATCTGTTCCTATGTCAAGCAAGAAGTCTCCCATGAATTTCAGGAGACAAATCATAAGAAAAGATGTGCTACTCAAGAAAAGGAGCGCTAAGTTTATGTGTTTACTTTTACCAGGAAAGAGACACCTATATTTCCATCGTTTTGTTTACAGAAAGAATGTATTCTCTTAGACTGAAATGAAATTAAACAAATGCAAACACCCTGCAGCCTGTCTGAGCCTGATAATCAGAATGGTAAAATTCACCCATAACGCTTAAAATTTGGCAAAGTCATAAGCAGAGTAAACAAGCCTTGCAATATAAAACATTGACTGACATAAAATTAGGCAATGCTATCAGCTCTACCTATAAAGTTACCGTATCATGGAGCCATTAGAAGGTGAAAGGAGAAATCCAAAACAAAAACCAGTACAAAAGGAAGGAGCTTTAATGGCTTAGAAAAAATAACAATAAGGTCTCTACTTCAGCAGTTTTGGAGTCTCAGGAGATAATATGCTGGGTTCTTTCTTTTGCCTGCTGTATAACAGAGCTGAGAGAGAAAATTGATTTTTCATGCAAAACATTGAGTTGCTGTTCACTTGTAATTTAATTTATTATTTTTATACTCCACACATAATTTGTTAGGGCTCTCTCCTATCTCTATAACATTGCTGAAAAAAGGTAATATTGAACAGTTTGCTAGCAATATTAATTTGCTGCATTATAGACATTTCTCTTATCATCATTACTATTGTTTCCAGGCCATAAAATGTAACTGGTGTGTGAGCATGCAAGTATTTGCAGACTAACAAAGCGCTGCGCACTGCTAGAACGCATCAGTCACGCAGGTAGGTGGCATACCCACAACATCTCCAGGCTAAGGATTGTGTCACAGCTTGTGTGGGTTTGGGGCCATTTTTTTAAAGTTGCTCATCTGTTTGCACTTCCTTTTTTTTTTTTTTCTGCAGATAAAAGCCCTAATCTCTACAGCTGAGGATCTTCCTCTTGAATTGCTATGTTGTTTGCAAAGCATGATCCACCCATGGATCTGCCATCTTTACTCCAGGAACAATCTCTTCCAGCTGCTGGCGGAGTTCCTGAGGGTGTGTTTGTGC
Organism: Anser brachyrhynchus; assembly: GCF_964034855.1. Taxonomy (NCBI): domain Eukaryota; kingdom Metazoa; phylum Chordata; class Aves; order Anseriformes; family Anatidae; genus Anser; species Anser brachyrhynchus. The sequence goes on from NC_137694.1 coordinate 73,556,055, forward strand.
AAAACACAAACATATTTGCACCTCTTGGTGCAAACAAGCCAGAGGAGCTGGAGAGGATGTGCTCCTGAGGAGGTAACTGAGACCTTTTGCCAACTGCCCACTTGTGATTGGAGGGGGAAGGCTGGTGGACTGACCTGCTGTGGCTGGTGTTTCTTGTGAGCCCAGTTCAGTTGCCCAATGTGGACTGAAGTACTGAACTGAGAGGGCCTCTGGGAAAGCCCTAAGGATGGCTGTTTTGTGGTTTTGTTGCCCCCCCTCTTTTTTTTCATATAGATGTTATGAAGTTTAAGCTCTAGCCTCTGTCCAGGGGAAGGGTCCGTTGCTCCCCTGGCTGTGTGGATGGCTCCCTTAGGAGGTAAAATGCATGCTGCTCGATTCAGCCCGAAGTGTGCTGATGCAGGCTGTCCTGAGCACCACGAGCGGGCTGTTTGGGACACCACAGCACAAGGGTGCCCAGGCGAGTCAGTCGGGTTGTGTTTGCAGCTTCATTCAGATGGATTCAGCAGCTCCATCTTTCAAACCCAATTGTGTCTTTGTATCCTGCAGGTTTCAGAGCACAGAGGGCTGCAAAGTTATTGTCTAAAGCAGAAACTGTAAGATTAAGTATCAATGAAAAAAAAAGTACTCCAGCCATTACCTTGTCTGTTGAAATAATTTTCTCTCTTCCCCTTTGAATCTGGTATATGATATTCTCCTTTTACATATTTCTAAAAATAATTTCTGAATAATAATAATTTTTTTCTAATTTTTTTCTATTTTTTTCTATTTTTTTTCTAAATAAAATTTCTGAACCTAGCTATGAGCTGAATTATGCCAAGGTTAAATTTGCTGTAGTTTAGGTTTTTCTCAACTTCTTTCTCTTTAGCTATAATCCTGGCTCACTCTTAGTTTAGTTATTAAGTGGTTCACAGACACTAAATTTGCCCCCAATTCTTTTAGTTTGCAAGCCAAGATAGGTAGCCCACCAACTGGAAGTCATTATCAAGTTTCTGTAGGTAGAAATGAGTAGCATTTATTTCAGTAGCCAAGCATTTCTAATCAACAGGTTTTGTTCTCAGTTACCACACACGTCCAAGCACCCCTTTGCTAGTGAACCTTTGCTACTTAGCAGACCTAGGGCAGGAAGGAACAATGTGTCTCCTTCTTTCATAAAGGCTTTTTTCAACAGCCTGGAAATGCTGGAGATCAGCCATTTCTATTGGAGTCACCCTATTAACTGCTAAGGTTACACTATAGGAAAAGCTGTGTGTGCATAGAGGAAAAGCACAGCCAAAAATTTAGTACAAAATGCCATTCCTTAGTCAAACAGAATAAAAACTGGATTACACAGAGAGGGCTTTTCTTTTATTTGTCCAAAATGAATTTATGTGCATCTATTCAGAAGGTGCAATTCCTGTAATAAATGCTGAAGAATATCTGCAAGTGACTTATAGCATGGGGTTGGACCTGAGGAAGTGACTCAGTACACAGGAAGGTGAGGAACACCATTTCCTTTCTTCAAAGAGATGATTGAATTCAGTATAAATAAGACAGATACGGGCAAAAGTTCTCCTAGGTAAATGTCTCTTAGCTGATCCAGCATTTGTGACTTCCCTCTTTGCTAGGTACTGATTGCTATGCCGGCAAGGAGGGCCCTTGACACTAGCCAGTCTGTCCAAGCTCATCAGCAAGACACTTCTGGAACAGCCCTTATTATATACCACTGTGTTGCAGTACAAGTCCACTCCAAAACTCAGCAGCAGTGTTTGTGCCCTTGTGTGGTTCCAGGTAGGTCCCATCACCCTGACCAAGGCTATGGGGCATACTCCAACTACACAAAATTAAGAGTATGTGTAAAAGTAACTACGCAGCCATGGCTCCAGAATTGCAATCTGCTCATCTATTTTTACCCTGCCACAGGTGAAGTACCGCAGTACTTGCACCACAGGGCAAGATTGAGTGTTGGAGGGTGGTTATCCCAGGCACCTCCTTCCCCACCACCCACCCATGGGTGCCTGCCCAGCATACTCTGCTTGCTCACAGCTCTGGACATGCCATCCAGGGAGGCTCACACCTCAGGAGAGAGGTGAGAGCTGTAACATGCATGATTTCACCGGCCTGGTGTTAATTGTGAGAGTCCTAAAAAGCTCTGTTTACTGCTTGTCACTCATTGTCAGTTCCTAGAAGGAATAATTCCAGGGAAGAAAACAGGTGTTTCTAAGCTAAGAGGGTACTTCTCATATCAAATAAGACACTTGCCATCTTTTGCGCCTTTACTAACACTGGTATTTGAAGGAATGACACCAGAGTTGCAAAGTACAGCATAAAAAGGTTGTGAAATGTCAGTGATAAGGTTGCCCTTCCAGTGTATTTGGCAGAACAAACCTTAATGATAGGTTTGGGTATTACTGGTTTTTTTGTTTGTTTGTTTTCTCTCCCTATGGGGCCATGTCAACAGTGGACAGTAGTATATTCAGCATTTTATAATGTGGAAGGCTATTCTCATAAGGCCTCCATGTCTCTTGTTATTGAAATAGCAAGTTGCTATTTGGGTGGGAGGCTTAGGAAGGGAAATTAAGTTTTTATGGTCTAGAGGAGCTGGCTGCTGCCATGAAGAACTAGATTCTCCCTGTTCTTCAGGAATAGCCTAAAACACCTCTTTGCAAAGCACAGTGCAGTCCATGTACAATGAAGTGAGATTTGAATGAGCTTGTGCAGGTGCCAGGGGTGTTACGGTGATCTAGAGAGGTCTTGACCGAGTCCTCCCAGCTAGCAGGCAGGTGTTCCCAGAGCTACCCCAAGTGTCTCCACAGCCCTGACTTACACTGCATAGATATACACGTGGACATCTATGGGTGGTGTTAGAGCGTGTCTGTGTGGCTGTTGCCTGCACCGCAGCCTGCTCGGAGCTGGTTGAGTGAGCTGGCCTGCAGTCATGCATGCAAGCACATTTTCCACAAGCCCACTGGTGTCTGCGATATCCTGCAGCATGTCCCCTTCTCCCATGCAGCTCCTTGGTGCCATGCCCTCATCCAAAGGGCTGAATCTCTCTCATTTCTGCCTTCTGACTGTGGGGTGGTTTTACTCGGGTGTGCAGCCAAGCTCAACCACAGCCGCTCTCTCACTCCCCCTCCTCAAAGGGAAGGGCGAGAAAATACGATGCAAAGGTCTCAAGGGTTGAGATAAGGATGGGGAGATCACTCAATAATTATTGTAATGGGCAAAACAGATTCAGAGTAGGGACATAGTAAGATTTATTGCCTATTACTAACAACCTAGAGAAGTGAGAAACAAAGGAAAGAAAGCAAAAACGCCTTCCCCCCATCCACCCTCTTCCACCTCCTCCCCCTCGAGCGGCACAGGGGAACAGGGGAATGGGGGTTGTGATCAGTCTATAGCTCTTCTTCTCCGCCACTCCTTCTCAGTCACTCTCGTCCCCTGTGCTGTGGAGTCCCTCCCACAGGATGCAGTCCTTGCTGAACTGATCTGGTGTGGGCTGCCCACAGGCAGCAGCTCTTCAAGAACTGCTCCAGATATGGGTCCTTACCACGGGGTCCATCCCTCAGGAGCAAACTGCTCCAACCTGGATCCCCCACGGGCAGCAGCTCCTGCCAGGTCACCTGCTCCTGTGTGGGCTCCTCTCCACGGGCTGCAGCTCTGGCATGGGGCCTGCTCCAGCGGGGGTCCTCCACAGGCCACAGCCTCCTTCAGTGCAGGTCCACCTAATCCACCATGGTCTCCTCCATGGGCTGCAGTGTGGAACCCTGCTCCACTGTGGTACTCCATGGGCTGCAGGGGGACAGCCTGCTTCACCATGGTCCTCACAACAGGCCGCAGGGGACTTCTGCTCCGGTGCCTGGTGCACCTCTCCCCCTCCTTCTTCACTGACCTTGGTGCCTGCAAGGCTGTTTCTCACTCCTTGCTCTCTCCCAGCTGCTGTTCCCCAGCAGGTGTTCCCCCCCCCTTCTTAAATATGCTCTCACAGAGGCACAAACAACATCACTTATTGGCTCAGCTCTGGCCAGCGGCAGGGCCCTTACCTAACATGGGGCAGCTTCTGGATTCTTCTCACAGAAGCCACCCCTATGGCCCCCTGCTACCAAAACCTTGCCACGTAAACCCACTACAGCAGCTCAGCACCACGGACAGGGGCCCAGCCTTGGGGCTGCAGCATGCCACTGGTGCAAGAAGGGGCAGATTTTCAGTTTGGGTTTTGGGGGCTGTTAGGACAGGAGCTGTCCTTGCACTGGGCACAAACTTACATCATAGCACTGTGCTAGAGGGCCATGGCGATAACTTGCCTTGTGGAAAGGTGCTGTGAGGAAAACCAAACAAACAAAAACTATGGAAAAGCTGAAAATAAAACAAAAACACAGCCAAGAGTCTTCCAGCTTCACTTTGCCCAGGAACACAACTTCAGCTTCTCAAGCTCAACCGCTCCACCTCAGGAAGCCCGCCTGAGTATGTCGGGGTTGGGTGAGGCGCAGTGTGAAGGCTTGTGCACAACTTGGACACGAATACTTTGCACAGCCCTGTGATGGGAGTTACAGAGCCACCACAACACATCACCAGAGACACAAGTGACATTTATTCACGTAACTAAAAAACACAAACTAAGAAGCCTATCTATCTTTTCCTAAACATCTGCAGGTTCCGCCCTAAGGAGAGGAATTCTCCACAGCAAGCGGGCTTGGGGTCAACTTTCACCATGCAGGGGTTGTCCTTGGCTGTACACAAGCATTCCTTCCTCATGTAGGGGTTCTCCCACCCAGGCAGATGAGCGATGAGCCGCCTCCACCACAGAGACCTCTTGGATGGCCAGATATCCTTGGTGCCCCTCAGGGGCTCGTCCACTAAACTCATGCTGAGACCTGATGTGCCTGGCAGGCAGGGATGCTTGGCCATGGCCTCCCTCTGCTCCCACTCGCATTCCTCCTGCCAGTCCCTGGTGGGCTGCAGGACCTGCACACACTTGGGAGGGCTGCTCCTCTTCCCTCCTCTGTGCAGCATGGCCACTTGGCCACTCACCGCCACGCACTCCTCGAGGAGTGTGCAAGGCCTGGAAGTGCTCCCACTGCTCACAACCTGCAGCCGCAGAGCTATCCCTCCTGTCACCTCTGTGGTTGTCTGTCACAGGAGTGTGGGTCACAGCTTGTGCCTCCCAGCCTCACAGCCCCTGCCACTGTGACACAGCATCCCCGCAGCAACGTGCTGGGGAGCAGTACTTACTGGGATACACCATGGGGACACAGCCCCAGTCTGCTTCCCAGCGCTGCACAGCTGGTCCTGACACACACCCCTGGTTGACCTTCACATGGTGACTGCCAAAAACAAAGGCAGAAACACAAGAGGTAAGATGACTAAGGCTTTGGAGGTGAGTGTAGTCTTTGCTCTCCAGAAGCTGTCACATTCAGTTCTGTTTTCCCAACTTCTGTCATGGCCCTTGAACAAGTACCTTCTACAATTTCATAAACCATTTCTACTTTTGAAACAAGCCCTTGGAAGACACCTGGGATGTCACTGGGGGATCAGCGCAGCTGGTCTTGGCACCCACTCACACAAGGGATTCAGCAGGCTCCAGAGAGGAGCTGTCAATGCCCTATTTCCCAAGAAAGGAAGAACCCCACAGTGCTCATTATCCCCATCCCCTTCCTGAAACTGTCCCAGGCTGCAAAGAGGAACACTGATCTCAGGCTGCCTCCCAGTATTAGATATCATTACAGCACTGTTTTCATTACGACTCGTTTGTGTAACTCTGAACTGATTAACAAGAAGTTTGGCTGTGGAACTGAATTATCAGAACCTCGTAATTAAAAACAAGGAGAGCCAGCGCTAATCTAACACGTATACGCAGAGTTCCTGATAGATGCCTGTGCTGGGTCTGGCTGGGATAGAGTTAACTTCCCCCACAGCACCCCATACAGGAGTGCACTTGCAGCTCAAACAGCCCCAATACTGCACCAGTGTTTTGTCTATCACTGAGCTGTGCCCCACAGCACCGAGACTCCCTCCAAACCCCAAAGACAGCATGCTGGGAATGGGCAAGGGGTGGGGAGGGGACATCACTGGGGCAGATGACCTAAACTGACCAAAGGGATATCCCATACTGTGTGGTATCACACTCAGCAATAAAAGCTGGGGAAGGGGATGGAGAAGGGAGAGGTGGTTCATTATCAAAATGTGTGTCTTCCCCAACAACCCCTATTTGTACGGAGCCCCTGCTTCCCAAGATGTGGCTGGACATCGCTCACTGAAGGGAAGTAGAGAATAACTGTTTTCTCTCTTCACATCTGCACAGCCTTTCCTTCATTTTACTTTCTTTTCCTTTAATTAAATAATCCTTACCTCAAACTGTGAGCCTTTTTCTTTCCCATCATATTCCCCCCACGCTTTTGTGGTGGGGGAGTGAGAGTGCGAAACCAAGGATGCAGATGAAGTCTGGTGCAAGCAGTCCACGTGGCAGATGTTTTTATGGAGCACTCTGCAGGCTGGCAGCAAAGAACTGGAGTGATGGAGTGGAACCAACGCTGGATTTTGTGACCGGCCAACTTCAGCAATATGAAGAAAAGCTCTCTCTCCTCCGATGGGCCTGCTTCTCAGCTGGGGAGAAACTGTCACAACAGGTCCAACATCCTGAAGAACACATCTTCCTCCTTACCCACAGAGACCAGTATCTCAGTTATTAAGAGTAAGCATTTTTCTACTCAAGGGACAGAGGACCATGGCTGCACAGCACACAGCACCCTGTGGTTTTATCCGTGTGACCATGGAGAGGACACAAAGAAGTGGGATGGCAAACCTATGTCAACCCTAGCTGCTCAGGTAAATGACATGCAGGGAAAAATAGCAGCCCGAATTTGTTCTCCTAGAAAAATTACTGCTCCAGTTTCTGTTGGGCAGTCCCCCAGAGGGATTAGAAGGGCTGATGTTATTCCTGACCCTAACAAAGAGACTTCTGCTTTGCATTTGGAAGAACTGAGTGATGGATACTGTGATCAGGACTAGAGGGCCTTGCCTCTTGCCAGGCAGAGGAAAGGAACAACTGGATTTACGGGACTGTGTGGATCCGATGGCATGGCACATCGGACCCACAGAAGTACAAGTCTCTAGTGGACACTGGTGCACCCTAACATTGTCAAGCTATGAAAGCCTGAGGCACTCTCCTTGCTCTCTCTTTTTGATGCCCTTTCCACCACACACTGTGCTACCACGACAGGAATAGAAGCATCAAACATCAGCTCTTCGCAAACCGCACGTTAGCAGCTGCAGTGCTTTGGGTCTCTGCAGGTCTGTTTTGAGATTCAGGAGCAGGGAAACCTGTGGATGAGCTCTCACTGCTGAGAGCCATGCAAGGCTGGTTCTTTGCAGGCAGATATCTCCAGCTAGGACTATCTTTCATCTGCTGAAAATCCACACTGTATGTTTTCAAAAGGGAACCCCATGTCTGCATGTGCATCATTTCACTCTTCTCTTTAGAAGTCAACGTTTCAGTGTGTCATAACAAGGTCTCCATCATGGTGAAAGTGATCATAATTAGCATACACAAATTTCTCTGGAGACTGAAATCGAGATCTATTGACTGAGGCAAAGAAAGGTCAATGCATTCAATACAAGGCAGGAAAAAAATTCCATTATATGGATGATCACTATTAAGCACTTTTAGATGTTGTACGTTCTTTGAGATTTGACTTAAGGAGAAGGGGGAGGAAAAATTTAAAAGTAACATGCTTAGCTAACTAATGGTTGAATAATTACAATGACCTCACTTCTCATGCATAAGCCAATGAGGCACACACCCTGCTCAAACAAAACTCCGTATCAAATTTATTGTAGAAGGAGGGGGAAAAGTGATTTTTCAAAGTATCCATCAAAGAGGAATGCCAGTAATGAATCCCTAGTGACATATATCTACTGATGATCTTCTGGAGCAAGCCTTTTGTAAAATTATTTAAGTTGGAAAAGACCTCTAAGGTCATCAAGACCAACGATTAACGTAGCACTGCCAAGTCTACCACTAACCCATATCTCTAAGCACCACATCTACACATCTTCTATACCTCCAAGGATGATGACCCAACTGCCTCCCTGCGCAGCCTGTTCCAATGCTTCACAACACTTTCAATGAAGACATTTCTCCTAATAGCCAACCTAAACTTCCTTTGGAGCAACTTGAGGCCATTTTCTCTCATCCTCTCTCTTGATGCATGGGAGAAGAGACCAACCACCATCTCACTACAACCTCGTTTGAGGTAGTTGTAGGGAGATTCATTGGGTTTGAGGTGAAATCACTTTATGTGGCAAGGAGAGAAGCTGGAAGCTCGGTTCTTGATACAGTGAATTGTTTAGCCCAACATAGATGAAGGCAGGCTCCTCACATTTGGACTTCATACCACTTCAGACTGATTGTGGTCAGAGAGTAAAAGAAGAGAAGGATTCAATTTTTTTTCCAAGACTCATTACCATAGTCTGAAAAATACAAAGGTCCTCATTCATGAAGGCTCTTGTGAGTTGAAACATTCATATATGGTCTTTGCTCTGGAGGTACTACCAGTGTTTCAGCTTAATGTGCACACACCAAGCTTAGTGGTGGGGTGGTTCAAACCTCCAGCAGCTTTCTCTGGGTTTTCAAACACTCACTGGTGATTAGCAATCAGACAGAGTGTGGCCACTCTGCAGCTTCTTTGTTTTTTCTGTGGTAAGGACACTGGTGGGTGAGAAATGCACCAGCCATATTTGCAATTTGTACCAAGACCTGCCAGGGAAATAATTTGTCATGGTTTCTGCATCCCCATTTTTATTGTAGGTAAAGCCTACAAGCTGCCGGGGTAAATCAGCAATACCAGGAGCTAAAAGGAGAGCTTGCTTTCAGACTCAGCCATCACTTCCCTTAATCTGAAATCCCTTTCCTCCTTAAATAAGAGCGTTACCTTTTAAGAACCGTAGCTATCAATCTGGAGGGATAAGTGAGCATGGTGGAGCGGGAACTCAGTTTTGCAACACCTCAATGAGATAAGTATTGTTTCTGCTGTACAAACGGGGAACTTGAAGCAAAACACTTAAAAGACTGTCTCAAGGCCAGAGAAGAATTCGATATCACTATTTTGCTGAGAAATATAAGTCCCAAATCTAGTGCTCATGCTATTAGAGTGCATATTTCCTTCATTTAGACAAAAAAATAATTAAAGCAATTTTGTATATAATAGCTGTCATTAACACTGTGGATGCCAGAATGTACTTGAGTGGATGCTAAAGAGTGAAAAATGCCAGTCAGGGACCCACAACTGTGCAAGCCTGGTAGGAGAGGCATGTGAAGAATGTTTGCCTGGAACACAGACAAATACCTTTTCAGGCTTTTATCACGGAAAGCTAATTAAACAGAAAGTGTAAAATGAGGCAGGACAAGACATCATGGTGAAACAAAGGGCCAGACAAATAGCATTTGACAAATGTAATGTTGAGTGAATGTTACAGCACTAAACCCCCTCTGTTCTCCAGGGAAAAATAATTTAATGTGTTCCATGAAATTTGGTGTACTTTGAATAGTTCTTTGTCCTGTTACTTGACCAGTCCTGATGAAAACCTTCGGTTTATTTTGTAGAAAACCTTCTCTGGTCAGGTTGTTTCAGAGAGCACCTGTTCTGAATACAGTGAGCTGGAATTTTGTCCACAAGCCATTATTATGGTTACAAAATTTTGGTTTTTAATATTCAATAGAAAATGAATGAAAACTTACCCTCTACATGTTGCTTTTCTCAGATTATTTTAGGATTTAAAATTCTCATTCCCCAACTCAACATAATGGACTGCTTCCGTGCAAGATGCTGTGGTCCTCAGGTGGAACCTGTGGTTTTTTTCCCTCTTTTTATGTCTGATTGTACTGGCTTAAAACTCTCCCATGCAAGCTCATTCTCAACTCCGTGGAAATGAAAGATAGCATGCAGCAGTTCACATGCTGATTAGTCGTGGTCAGAGGGAATTTCATTTTTGACTGTCCGGAGAAAAAGATGTCATTAGCTCCTGAAGAATAGCAATCAGTTTGCTATCAAAGTGTCTGAATAATGAGCCCAGAATTAAGCTTGAAGGAAATCCTAGTCATCACAGACTGTCCCTTGAAGGCATGGGTGATGGGAGAAGGGCTATTCACACATCCTGCATGAACAGGCTATGCCATGGATCTCAGGTGGACAAACATCTACTGAATGCATAATTTGCAATACAGCTCAATGCCAGAGATAATTGTCCACTGTGCTGCTACTGCAGAACTACCCCGTACCTTGCCTTGCTGTTTCTGTTTAAAGAGCCCCACACCAGTGCAGCTAAAAGCTCTGACGATTCCTACTCTGTTAAGCTCGCCTCAGGTTGACTTTGGGACATTTTCTAGGACAAGGGTGCTTCCTTCTTCCATGTTCTGTTTTGTTTAGAGGATGTGCTTGGTGTTCACCTGCTGTCCTGTAGTGGGTTTATGTGGCAAGGTTTTGGTAGCAGGGGCCATAGGGGTGGCTTCTGTGAGAAGAATCCAGAAGCTGCCCCATGTTAGGTAAGGGCCCCACTGCTGACCAGGACCAAGTCAATAAGTGATGTTGTTTGTGCCTCTGTGAGAGCATATTTAAGAAAGGGGGGAAAAAAAGACCTGCTGGGGAACAGCAGCTGGGAGAGAGCAAGGTGTGAGAAACAGCCTTGCAGGCACCAAGGTCAGTGAAGAAGGAGGGGGAGAGGTGCTCCAGGCACCGGAGCAGAAGTCTCCTGTGGTGAGGACCATGGTGAAGCAGGCTGTCCCCCTGCAGCCCATGGAGTACCACAGTGGAGCAGGGTTCCACGCTGCAGCCCATGGAGGAGACCATGGTGGAGTAGGTAGACCTGCACTGAAGGAGGCTGTGGCCTGTGGAGGACCCCTGCCGGAGCAGGCCCCATGCCAGAGCTGCAGCCCATGGAGAGGAGCCCACACAGGAGCAGGTGACCTGGCAGGAGCTGCGGCCAGTGGGGGATCCAGGTTGGAGCAGTTTGCTCCTGAGGGATGGACCCCATGGTAAGGACCCATATCTAGAGCAGTTTTTGAAGAGCTGCTGCCTGTGGGCAGCCCACACCAGATCAGTTCAGCAAGGACTGCATCCTGTGGGAGGGACCCCATAGCACAGGGGACGAGAGTGACTGAGAAGGAGTGGCGGAGAAGAAGAGCTATAGACTGACCACAACACCCATTCCCCTGTTCCCCTGCGCCGCTAACGGGAAGGAGGTGGAAGAGGGTGGATGGGGGGAAGGTGTTTTTGTTTTTTTTTCCTTTGTTTCTCACTTCTCTAGGTGGTTAGTAATAGGCAATAAATCTTACTATGTCCCTACTCTGAATCTGTTTTGCCCATTACAATAATTATTGAGTGATCTCCCCATCCTTATCTCAACCCTTGAGACCTTTTCATCATATTTTCTCCACCTTCCTCCTTGAGAAGGGGGAGTGAGAGAGTGGCCGTGGTGGAACTCGGATGCCCACCCAAGTAAAACTACCACATGTCCATAGAAGTCACCTGCCTGGCAATTTCTGGCTGCACTCTGCCTATATGTGTCTTTACAGCAGGGCTCATTGCAGGATGTGGAGGTGGGAAACCAGAAAACTGACATGTCTATCCATGGAAAGTCTGCCTGGGTGAGCTGCATTCCCTCCTGTGTTACCTTTCCTGTCTCCCCACCATGCCACTGCTCTGCTGTCTCTATTTTGCATCCACTGCTGAAATTTCACCTTGGGTAGAGATGCAATATTATTCTGTATCCATTAAGAGTTTTTATCCCTCAGGGTTAAATGGTGATCTCTGCACTACTACTGTCTTCCTCTTGCTACTTTTTTTTTTTTTCTGTCTCTCTAACAAGCCTTTTTTCCTCTGTTGCACTATGCAATAAAGCTATTAAGCGATGTGGTGCTCAATGCGTGTTAGTGTAGTGGCTGTAGTTTGGCAGCCAGCAGGCTGTGTATCTCAGAAAGCTGTAGGAGCAGCCAAGTACCAGGGGAGCTTCTGTGAGGGGATAGTAGCTGTGTCCTCACTGCTTTTCTAGCTTTAGTGGATGCAGAACATTAATGGAGGATCGCTGTGAGCTTTCTGCAAATTCAGTTGCATGAAAAGAGATGTGAACAAGAAGTGCAAACAAGAGTCACTGTTTTTGAGACTCTTTCTGTACCCATTCTGCTCTTTGCATAGTCTTCATGAGGCCCAGTGACATTAAAAGCACTTATCTGAGGTCACAAACGTTGGAAATACTAGCTTTACCCCTCTTGCTGTCTGCACTAGGAGCTCTTCTTTGGAGCTTCTAGAACTTGGAAGGAAGTAAAGAGATGATTTTGCCAAGCCAGAGAATCCTTGATGTCAAACAAAACAGACCGTGGGCACACACAGGCAGCCTTGGCCTTGGCCAAATGCTCATGCCAACCATGTTAAACACCCAAAGGAAAAAGCACTAGTGCAGGAAAACAAACATATTACTTCAGGGTTTGATTCAAAGGACAGTCCTAAAAAAACTTGGCTTTCCTTCATCTGTGTTCACCTGTGGTGGTCATCAGTGGGTGACTGCTCTCCTGTCATATTGGTTTTGGGGTATGCCTCCTGGTACCTGCCCCCGGACCTTGTTTGTCTGGACTGCTGGAGTGCTGCAGACAATGGCTCAGTAGATCTCAACAATAAAAACCTAGTTGTGTTATTCAATCATGCAATAACTTACTTCCATTTGTACAAATACTGCCACACAAGTGTCTGCATTCATAAATCAGAGGAAGTATTTCATAGTTTTGCTGAACTTTTTTGAAGAGAACAACTAACTGTTAATTTTCTCCTTACTGTATTTCTGCTATTTTTTAAAAAGATATCACTTACATTTGAATGCTTCAGTGCCCATGTAATTTCCCTACTTGTATTTTTGAAAGAAGAATGAGTAATATTTTCCAAATTATATACTGTGGCAATTAGAGGGAAAAGGGACCTATATATGATTTGATTGAAGAAAAACACATCTTTTTTTAGATTACCCTCCCTTTTATTTTGTATAAAGTTGCATTTCTTTAAGCTCCTACCTATCTCATTGACACCACAAGCTATAATTCACCTGCACAACGCAACTCCATTAATTTCATACATTAGGACACATATCAGGGCACAGCTGCACCCAGAAAGCAGAGTGCAGTCCTACCCACATGCTCGCCATATAGCAGCAATAATCTGCAAGCATTCATGGTAACAACAGCTGAAGGGAAGCAAACTGTTACTCTTTGTCACTATTAATATCAAATCCAGTATTCAGCGAGAACAGTCACCTTCACAGAACATACAGAAAAAAAACACGTGTAGCTTTTTCTGGCTGCCACCTCCTTTAGCCAGGATTCTTCAAGCTGCACTTGAAAACACAGCTGTTGGAATAAAGTGATATTTCTTTAAGTCTTTAATTTTTTTTAAAATCTTTTTGTGGTGGACAATAGCTTCAAAATATAACCCCTAGAAGTCCAAGGGGGAAGATTCACACAGACACACACACAAAAAACAAACAAATAACAACAACAAAACAACAGTGAAGTTGAAGCATTTATTTAGTATTTTTTAATTTCACTATATAGATGGTTGAGAACAGGTAATAGGAACTGCTAAGAAACTGTAGGTCATACACACTAATGCTCACTTTAATCTTTGGGGTCCAAATGGTAATTTTATTTAATTAAGGCCCATGTCACTGGCTTCTTCATTTCTCATTGAATTTGAGCAAAAATACTGGCTTAGGGGTTTAAATCTTGGTTTTGTTCGTTCCATGCTTTAACATAAGAATATCAGGCAAAATCCTAGTTTCATCTACTTTAATTGCTTATATGATCTGTACAGATAGATGCTTTCCTGAAGCCTATCAGGGTCTTAATATTAGTTGAAATGGTTTTAAGTTGTGTGTGAAGGCTTGCAGAAACACAAGCAGAGAGAGGTTCATCTTTTCCAAAGGATAATTTTAATCATAGCATCAGAAAGAATATTTCCCTCTAGTTACATTTCTTAGTGCTTTGTGTTGCCTTGTTTTCATTATCCCTCACATTGACTCTCTCTCTTCCCAGGAAGCTACATGCAAGGCAGATTTCTTTTTTTCTTTGCCTTCCCTCTAGGAATGTCACTTCTCAGGTGTAGGCATCTTTTGCAGCCACCACAACAAACAAATTGTGGTTCTTTGAAGCAGAAGCTGAGGAGAGAACGCCTTGCATCATTTTAGAAATCCAGTGGGCTTGGCTGGCTTTGCATCTTTAGGCAACTGCATGGAAGTGATTGCCCCAAGTCTAAAGAGTGATCTTTTAGAGATCTTTTTCTTTTACTTTTTTTTTTTTTTTCAGATCAAACAAAGAGCAGCTCTTCATTTAAATGATCTTGCTCATGATGTGAGTAGGAAGGCACCTTCCATAGTTAGCATTGTGAGGGAGAAACCTGATAATTCATTTATTCCATGATAATAACAGGAGTAGCTTTAAGGTTTTTACCATCTGTGCTCCTATGGGAAGGAGGAGCAAAGCCAATACAAATTTAACCTTCAGATTTATGCTTCTATGCTACTCCATTGTGCCTCTAAAGTTCTTAAAAAATAATCCTTAACCATTTCACTGCTGCAATAGAAGAAAAACTTCCAGATCCCACTTTTATTTTATATCTGCAGGATTTTATTTAATTTTAGAAGTTAATAACTATTCAAAGCAAGATATATATTTAGTGACTGTTAAGTTTGATGCATCTGTTTGTCGGTGTGACTAAAATATCCAAGCCTAACATTAAATGGTGAATCTATCTTTAAGCTTTGTCTCCTAGCAAGTAACCTCACAGTATTATATAACACACAAATAGAGAAGAAAATGTAAGATCTCATTTATGCCTACTGCTTTTACAAGGACAAAACTCTTGTTGAAGTGGAAGTGGGGACATGAGACAAAAAGAAACTGTTAGCACAGTTACATGTCATCATTTAGGATAAAAAGTTGTACTGATTTGTAGGTTCATTTGGCTTTAAGAACATATAACCTAGGAGAAATCAGGGACACCTGGAAGTGGGCAGATGACCCTTAAGCAAAGAGTCAGTTTTTTAGGCAAAGATCAAAATGTAACTGCATCCAAAAAGGGTCAATGTGTCTTACTCTTCCGGCCTTCAACAGGGAAGGACTGAATTTCCTTAGCACATTGTAAAATGATTAAAGCCACTAAAGGTTAAAAAATCAAAAATTGCTGCAAAGTTGGGGGCAGGCTGCAGAGAACAGAATTGGTTACTGTTCTGAGAGCCAGGGGTGCGATTGCATGGAGAACCATACACTTCTTGCTTCTATTGTATCTAGGTACCTATCAGACCATGGAAACACCACGCATGTTTTTTACTGTATCTGAGTACTTGCTAATTACACTACAAATCTTTAATCATTGGTCCCACAGAGAAAAAACAGCAATATGGGAACACCTGAACTGTAATTCTTATATCGCACCATTGCAGCCTTCCTAAAACTCTGATATCAGAGTCCTTCCATAAATAGTCAAAAGATGGCTTTATTTGGATTAACTGTACCTTGAGAGCAAAGGCACCTAAATTAGGTCTGCATGAAGCAGCCTGGAACTGCAAGCATTATAGTTATGTCTGATTGTCTCTGTATCCCACTGACCCAGCTGCTTTCTTTGGTCCTGACCAAGGAAATTCCAGGCATCACTGCAGTGGGATATCTGGCCTTTCTTGTCCCCTTAATGCTGATACTCTGTGGTTTAATTTTCTATAGGTAATGTTTCTACCTAATGCAGATTTATCCACTCTCTCACTGCAGCAGATAGTGGACAGCTGATTCTAGATGACTCTGGTTTTTCAAATCGGAGTTTTCAGGCTTTAGCATTTTGTGGGAAGCTGAAGTTTTCCATGGAAAACATGGAGGAAGCACTTGTTTTCATTCTCACCAGCGTTTCATATGAGGACAAAACCCTGCTGTTTCTGACTATCCAAGATATTTATTTATTTGTTTATTAGTGAAATTTCATTATCACCTCCCATTGGTAAAAGACAAGACATCCAGCTTAGCATTGAAATGGATGGAAAAACAGATTGTACGCCTAGTTCCACTAAGATTTTTGTGAGTTAGCTAATTATTGTTCTTGAAATAAGAACTTGTAATCAGCCTCATGCCTGATATCTTTGGCTTTGTCTTGTGGTCCATAGGGATTTGCAGAAAAAGAAACTAAAACAAGCAGTAATGCATTTAGACAATTGTGCAGTGTTATGGCTGGGAGGAAGAATTGTCTTCCTAATATATATCTGGATACTGTGAAGGAAAAGATTTATTAATGTGTTTTGCTGTCCAAAAAGGAAGAACTGAGTGGTTTTGTCTGTGTAGTAGGGATGATCACAAACATGTCCTTGAGTCTTCCTGTTTCAAGGTAAGTAAAAAGCAGTTTTGCCATCTTCTGTCATATAAAAAACTTCCAAGAAATAGGAGAATGACCAAAAAAGTCAAAATATTCCCCCCACACAGGAAGGTTAGGTTAGCATGTAAGCTGTAGTATAAGTGTTTTGATAAGGAAGAGTTAAGTTTGCATCAGAAATGTTGAGGTTTCTTATTTTTGTACTCAAAACTCATGCTTTAAAGATAGGACACCAGGAAATGACCGCTTAAGTACTATTTTTCATTAAAATACACCTGCTACACAGCAGTCTGGGGTACAAGAGCAAAAACAATCACTAGCTTATAAAATATTCAGTAAAGGCAAAAGCATATAACTCTTCACTGAAGAGCTGAACCATAGCACATCGCACAGGATCACTTCGCCTGTAACCCTTTTGCCTGGCTCTGGCCTGTGCTCTCTACGTGATGCTCCTGTTCCTCTGTCTTGGATGGGGCTCAAGGCAAGAATGACTGAAAGCAGAAATAACTGATGTCCCTTGAGAATAGGCAATATGCGTTTAAAAAAACCCTCTGCTCTCCTCTTTGTAGATTTAAGAAATATCAACACACTCAGAAGAAAACAGATAGATGTAAAATAAGGATACAAACGAGGAAAAATATATATTTGATTTGAAATTATTTCAGGGCGGAAATAATTGTCATCTGATGCATAACATCAGCTGAAATTTGGCAAGGCTGCATTGTGTTTTGCTCAGTCACTCGACGAACCCTTGTGTATATATCCAAGATGCACTGGTAGGTCCACCTAGCAGACAAGCATACCTCTGTCCATGTCATTCTCAAAAGAAACCTAAGTCTTCAGAAAATGCAAAGCTACCTCTGCTGCTCCTTTAAATCTTTTAGAGAAGGGAAATCTCTGAAAGACAAACTGTGAGGAGTCCATCCTCCCGCCATCCAGGCTCCTATGTATTTGAGTAACAAAGGACGTCAGCAGCCCCCTTTGAATGTGTGAGCATCTGCAGAATCAGGCCATAGACTGCACAGCAAACCATACAGTGCTGTTAAGTGTGTTAGCCTTGTCCACGCAGACAGCAGCGAGGTAGCAAGTTGATTGCGTTAACCTGAGTGCCCATCACCTGGGCACTTCCATCATCAATAATGCCAGATCTGTGAGCTCGGAGATCAGCCCACTGAGCTATTCCACCAGCAGCAGGCAGGGCAAGCGATCACTTTTATGCTGAATTAACCGAAATACACAACTTTGGAGCGTAGATCTTTCTCCTTTTATGCTGGGTTTGCATCCATTACAAAGATGTCAGTTCCTTCCTAGACCCTGCTAAAATATTAACCACAAAATGCTGCAAAGCAGCAGGAGAAGCTGATACTAGATCAACACCATTGTGTCACGCAGCCAGGGCAGTTTTGGTTACTGTTGGAAGATGGAAAGCTGGATTCACGGGAGATTATTGAACCCACTGCTTGTCACATGAGTGATAGGATCTTGATGTAAATCTTCAAAATGAATGGTTTATGTGTTGTGATCATGTGTTTTCCCTGGAGAGCTGTGGAAAAGAAAACACAAAGGAGAGCAACAAACCTCAAACTTCAATCAGACAACAACCTTTTTGGAAATTCTTTGGCACATGTATGTTTTGCTGTCTTCTTACCTCTTTCTGTTTGGCGGTCACCCAGAAGTGATGTTTTAAATTGGAGTGAAGGGGTTTTTAATAGCCCTTAGCCAATTAGACCTCAAATTACATGTCCTTACTAACACACTTTTTCATTAAAGAAAAAAAAAAAGGTCATTTTTCCAAATATATGTTTCCTGGTGTTGCCCAGATACAAGTTCATGTTCCTGCTCCCTAACTCTCCATCATCTGCTGCAAGTTGCTGGATTGCTGGGCTCAAATCCTCTAGGTGAGCAAAGCCACTCTGTTTATAATCACGTGCATTAGTGCCTTGCTTCTCTACTGTTATCCACAGAACTGGCCACAGATTCAGTTTGACAAGCCATAACTAATTTACTTGAGATAAATTATATGAAAGCAGTTATCGTATTAACTGTGCTCACGCCTCCGCCTTTTGTATTGCCTTTTTTTGTTTTTTTGTGGTCTCCAGTTATAATATGTATGGTTTAGATTTGCATTTTACCCAGATGCTAAAGATTAAATCACGGCTTTTTAGTTTCTAGCATAATTGAATTTTATACTGTCTGGCCAGTCTTCATTTAAGAATCTCAAAGTGCTTTAAAAATGTTCCTTAATGAAGCTTCACAAAACTTGAGTGAGGGAGATAAATATTGTTATTAGCATGGTTTTATAGGTAGATGAACAGAGGGACAGAGATCTGTAGGATATTGCAAATGTTCTCTGGAAAGTCACTAGTACAGAATTTAAGAGCAAACTTGATCAGAAAAGGATTTAATTTTGCAAGGAAAACAGCTATGAGCAATTTTTGACAAAAAAAAAAGAAATCTAAAGCTGACAATTGCTACAATAACCATTCTTTGCAGTTGTCAGTCAAAACTTTAATTTTCTGACAAAAGGAAATAAATGTTAGAGAAGAGCAAACACTTGGCAATCATATTTTTTAAGATATTTGACCACTTATGCTGAGGACAAGCAGAACATGGACACACGTATATAAGTTTAACTTTATGCAAAGAACTCTAACCATCCAGGCTCAGATTTTCAGGTATCACTACACATCTAGCTTTTATTAGCATTTTTTAGATTAATAGGAGTTTATCATACAATTTAGAAAAGTAGCTAATGGCTTTTTAGTACCCTGTGACTTGCATCCTTAGGAAATTCAGTAGATTTCAATCACGTAGCCTGCTTAGGTGTTTCTGAAAACCTTAGTGTAAATGTTAGAAGCTGAATCACTTCATTCTTTATTCTGGTCAGATTTAGGTCATCTATGTCCTAGTTCCACTTCAGTCTGATGTCAAGAAGACATTCAAACTAATGGTTCGGTTTTACTTAGAGATTAAAAAAGTTGTTTGAGCCAAACTTCATTCTGCCTGTGTTGTGTTTGGTTCCATGTCCTAGTTTTAAATCTGCTTTCAATTTCTTTGCATTTTCATTTTCTCCCTCTCTCTCCTGATCTCCCTCTTTGTTATTATTTCTTTTAAGACAAGGTAAAGCATTAGGAAAGCCTTGATGTAGGAAAAATTATTTTAGCCTTTTTGAAAGATTGTTTTTGTTATCTTTACCATTTTCCACACAGCATCTGCTTCTTAGGCCACCTGGCATGGGCTTATGGGCCACCAGGTGTTCCAGCAGATGCTGAGCACTCAAGGAAGTGAAGCATGGCTGTGCCACCAGCAACATTTGCAAACACATGGAGCACAGCAGCCTCTTCTGGGTTTGGATTTCACCCAGGACAATGACCACATGGACGTTTTCCAGTCCACAGACATGTGCCTGACCTTCACTCCACTGCCAGCCAAGCGCTGGGATGCAGGGTAGCATGTACTGAGGATCTGCATGGGGCAAGAAAACACTGCAACCCTCCCCTGGGCTACGGCTGATGCTAGCAGCACACGGCACAGTGACCTCCACCCTTTTGTGCAGGCACACAATCACACAATCCCCTTTTTCCTCAGGTGTGATGGATCAAATTAATCCCTGCACCAAATTTACTGTCTGGTGGTCTGCATCCAAGGGTTCATTTTGACTCTATTCACCACCTACATTGCAAGCTCTGGAAGTGGAGGGTAGCCCCAGCAGCTGGCCTCCTCCTTTCCAGTGCTAGAAACTTGTTCTGAAGCATGAAACTATGCCTGCTGTGGTTTGGGAAGAAGCAGGGCTTTATTAATTACACTTTAAGAACATATGAAAAATTAATAATTGCACTTCTAACACTGTTAATATATATACCATTGTGGAGTCTGGTTTGTAAAACACTGATAAAATATTTACTTGGTACTGTGATGACCACTTAAAATGGAAACGTTATTGCTGCCTTGCAGATCTGCTTAAAAAAATGCAAAATGATTTATCATACCTTACTGGAGCCAAAATTCATCAAGGATGTATGCACTGCAGGCTTCAGGTGCTTATGGCATTTCCACATTGAACAAGATCATTGGATATTAGATCATCCATTAATCCTCAAGGTTTAGGGTGATTAGCTGATAATCTGTATTTACCCCTCAAAGGCTAAAAGCCACCTTAAAAACAAGGGGCTGCTTTTCCCAGAAGCGCACAAAAAGGTCTCAACAGAGGGACGCAGAGGTCCTGCTCTGGCTCTGGATGAAGAGCAGGAACGTGCCATCCTCCCTCCACTCTGGATTCATTTCCCAACTATCCTGCAGCCAGAGCACCGTGGCTCTCACTCGTCTTTCCATGGAGCTCAATTCTATCCAGCTGAGGCAAGCTGGCTTTTCTAATTCTCTTTCCTTTTCACATGTGTGAACTCGATGATCATAGAAATATCTTTAGTATTCTGGAAAAAAAGAAAAAAAAAGTCTATTCAGAAGATGGCACAGGGAGATGCTCTGTTGCAGAACTTAATCTTGGTCCAGCAAAACTCCAGGATGGGTATGTCCCAGTGAGCAGTCCCAAAGTTTCAGTCTTCCCAGTGTCAGCAAACATACACAAGGCTAACACTCCTCCTAAGTACTCTTCACATTTCCCCTAGATGGGCCCTGTTTGCACTTAATTGTCTCTAATTTACTAACTTCTGACATGCCCTAATGATTTCTAATCTTTTTAAGCCCTTTTAGCTTGTTAGATTTCCTCTGTGAACATCTCCAAGGGACATCCTCTAGCCTCTGAGGAAGGCAGTATATCCTCCTTGCTCCCAAATGCCAACAGGGGCCCTTGATACACCCGGGAGTGAAAGAAGACAGCATTAAAAATAAAGTTAATGATTAATAGAAGCTGAACATTTAAAATATATGATGCAAAACAGTAAGCATGAAGCAGAGCTATCATGAAACCTATTTGTTCTTTTCACCAAGCTACTACTCTAAACAGTTTATCTGGTACTGCTGAAGTCAACAATAATTTTGCCATTAATTTCTACAGTTGGAAGATTTGTGTGTCTCTGTATAGAAAAACCCACTTGATTACAAGTGAGTTGAAGTGAGTCCTACTGAAATTACAGTAAAAATGTCAATACTCTGAAGAAAGGGAAGAGAAGGTTGAGGAGTCCAAGCGGAGGCCAGTGATGAGTGGTGTCCCTGAGGGATTTGTCCTGGGATTAGTATTGTTGGAATATCGTTATCAACAACAAATGGTGAGGCACTGGAACAGGTTGCCTAGAAAAGCTGTGGCTGCCCCATCCCTGGAGGTATTCAAGTCCAGGTTAGATGAGGCCCTGAGCAATCCGATCTAGTGGGTCGCATCCCTGTGCATGGCAGAGGGGTTGGAATTAGATGGTCTTTAAGGTCCCTTCCAACCCAAGCCATTCTATGATTCTATGAGTTGGAAAAGCAGTACTGATTTTCAGTAGTTAGCAGTTGATTAAAAAAAAATGCCAAATTTTATAAACTTTCTTGTATGTAAGAAACTTGGTACAAGTGAGCATTCTCACGGAGAGAACTGTATCTACAAATAACCTGTTTGGATAACCAAGCTCTGTCCCCGAGTCCTGGGAAACATGTAGACTTTCTGCCAGGGGTTTATGGTGGACCAAGACCAGGGATGGGGCTGAACCATGACACCCTTTCTCTTCCAGAGCAACACAATGCATCATGAACAGTCCCATTGGGCTCACTGAGGATTACTAACAGCGTAGGATATTATGCAGTGAGAAAGATGATTGCATTCTGGCCTGCAGAAAACAGCATCCAAGCCTCTAACTTGCATTAGAGCCGGGAAGGAGTCACAGAGTGGTGGGCTTACTGGGGAGTTTTATTGGAATCTTGGGGATGTTTCAGGGAAGAAGCTGCTGGAAGTTTATAACAGCACATTGTGGAAAGGTGAGCTGACAGGATCAATGAACCAAGATGAGCTAATCACACTGATTTACAAGAGAGAAGAGAAAGAAGACATCAGACTGAAGACCTCTCTCTTTACTGAATACTGTGAATATGATGTTGGCACAGGCACTGCAATGAAATTAAGGACAGCTACCAAGGAAATTAGACTCACAAGTGTGGAGTCCCTGAAACATCATTTGATTTTAAACAGTCATGTGATTTATTATGGGAGAGAAAGAAATGTTTTTCTTACTATCAAGCCACTACCATCAGATGTGTTGAAATAAAAAAATGATTTGGTAGAGTCAGCTAGAGATTTCATTGAGAAGATTTATATATTTAGAAGAAAATGCAGATCCATAGCTTAGCTCTTTTATCTTTATTTTATAGATTTTGGTGGGTTTATCTATTTTTTTTTTGTTCATCACTTTTATCAACTCTTTTTCTAAGGAATACAAAGCCCAGCTGCATTTTGGATGTGCATCTCATCATGGCAAAAATGTCTCAGCTGATAAAGAACAGACATATTGCTAGAGAATGTTATCTAGAAAGATGTTTAAGGCATGACATAAGTACACAATAAAGTAATCACCACGAATGAAAGGAAAAACATGAAATACTAGTGTTCATAGGAAGTGGATTTAGTACCGAGCTGACAGCAAAAGAGACAGAAATCCTCTATTTATCTCAGAACAAATTCAATGCTGAACTGAAAAGAGGACACCCTACAGATGCAACAATATTAATAGCTATTCAGTTAGTAGATAAACAGGTTTCACATACATGCTGAAGTCTCAAGGTAACATTCACTGTATTTGTGTAATAGGCATTTATAACCCTTCTGTAGACAGTTAGAACAGCAGTTATTAGCTATCAGAAAGGAAATCCTCCTACACAGCAAGACAAGAGGATTTTTCAGGAGACTGCATAAAAACAGTGAGAGTTGGGCTCACACCTGTGGGGGGAAAAAGCACTCCTACAAAAAACTAGCTTTGTGCTTCTCACACTTTCATTCTGGGTGATATTTGGAATGACTTGAAAAATTTGGCGTGCATGAGATGATGCAGTAAAATTAAGTGAGATTTGGATGCCATGTGTGCAGACCATGTCAGTGTCTGCATGTGATGGACAAGATCATCAGCTATTGTTTCTCTGTGCAGCAGCATAGGTTATCTTGAACCAACAACATCAGGTATATTTCATTTTGCCCATTGGTGAGGACAAGTATGTCGCTCTCAAGTTCAAAAACACCTGCAAATGCTGTAGAAAGGTAACTGCTTGGGAAAGTCCAGCCTTGGAATGGAAGACCTGAATGGTTTGGGTTTTTTTCCTCACATAGGGGGAGTCCTATGTGAGGAAAAAAACAAAACAAAACAAAACAAAAAAAAACCACCGTCACCAAACAAACATTCAGGCCTTCCATTTGATGCTTTAATTTTGCTTGTAGATCAGCAACACAAGAACCACCACACCACTCAGCCATTGTGGCACCCTACTACCATTCAAGCAAGAGCAATACTGTGTCCCTGTATGACTCTTTGACAGCTGCTAAAAAAAAAAACACCTCTTGCCCTCCTTGTCCAGGTAGGTACTCTTTCTAAAGGGGCTTTGATCCCAAATCTGTGTGGGTCTTGTGTTTCCAGTGAGGTCTTCAAAGACATGAGCCAGATAACTGCCTGCCAGCTGAGCTACTTACTGTGTGCACATGCTTAGCCCACTGCTGAAGTTCTTCTTTTTAAATGGCTTGACCCCGTTTCTTTGTGCTGAAAGTGGACTCAGCAGCTGATCACTTATCTTTGGAAGGCATCTGGAAACCTAACTGCAGACATCAGGCACCAGATTTGTGTGCCAGTAATACATATGATATGTAATAAGTGGAAAGTTCTCTGCATATGGCTTTTATCTCACTTTATAACACATATTAATTACTAGTAGGACTATGTTTTTAAAAGCCACTTAAGCAATAGTAGGCTGTATTTGCATGCCAACAAATACAATTAGATTGCTTTCACTTGGTACAGATTTCACTGTACTAGCCACAAACAGGCAATGATCACCTTCTGCTGAAGAAAAGCAGAAGAAGCAGAGAAGCAGAACAGAAACTGGATGTGAAGCATTAGTTATTGGTATAATGTGCATGTCACCGTCACTCCTGGTTTTCTACTTTCCCTTTGTAGATAGGTGTACAACTACCTTGGGTTTAGCCTGAAACACAAATCTCTTCAGACAGATATACAAAGTAAATGAGAGTAGCTCCATTCTCATTTAAACTGGGTAAGGTTCAGGACATCGGTTTATTCTCCTTGCTGCTAGGAGCTGCATACAAAACACTGACATCTGCATAAATGATACACTTCTAGAATAAGTGAATTCAGTAAGCCAGCTCTATTTTTGTGCCTACATGTGAATTGGGTCTTAATATGTGAATTTTTTTGCCAGTTACATAACCAATTTGAACTGTAATAATCTACGTAAATGAATATGTGAATTTCCTGTGAAAGGAGCAAAGATTTTATCCTGACGCTTTTCTGCAGGTAACAAGGTTTTTGTCTAGATGCACTGCTTCCACTCTGTTGTCCCTTTATTCCTTGGATGGAGTGCCATGTTTTTGCCTTTACGCAGTTTTTCTAGATACCAAATAAAAGCACACTTCCTGTCCAGACACTGCCTTGGAAGAGGCCAACTCCAGTGACAGAACTGGGAGCTGAGCCCAGAGCTCCTGAACCCCAGTCTTAACCAGAAACAGCCCCTTTGGCCACGTCTTATAGGTTATGTGCATGGAGTATTCCAAAACAATGTCAAAGGTCTGCCTTGATGGTGGTGAGGAGACCCTAGGTTCAAGTTGATCTACTACTTTCAGCTTGCTGTGCTAACCTGGAGTAGATGCTGCATCACAGCAAAGCTTTGGAGCAACAGGATGAGAGGAGAGGGAGCCTCAGTGGGGACTGTTCTTCCTTTGCTTGATGCAAGTTAGAGCTTTAAAGCATCTAATTTTTTGGTTAATGATGGATCAGCTGCTTCAGAACTGTACTTTGTGCTTTGCTCCCACTTGCTTTATTTCCTTTCTCCACCATGGTGATTTGAAAGAGAGAGAGAGAGAAAAAAAATAGAAAACCTAGTGACACATCAATATTTGTCTTAATTCGTTGCCTTGCATGATGACTCACCATCAAAATAGTGCTGCAGTAACATTTCACATGCCACACTGGAACAGCTTCTGAGCTGCTACAATGTGCTATTTCTATCTGTAGGATTATGGGGGAACTAAAAAAGCTGATCTTTTGACACAATTCGACATAGCAACTTCCGTGTATTGTGCTACTTTATACCAGGGAGTCACTACTAAATGGGCTGTTTGACATGATGCACTATAAAGGATTTAGAAGTGTCATGTATAAGTACTTTACAGTCTTTGTGATGCAAATAAGAAAGGATGTATCCTCGAAAAATATTAGGAGTATTAGAGACACCACTAGTCCAAAGGTGCTTCTCTGCACAGCCATGGCATGTAGCCCAGGTCAAGTTCTGGTCCTTGGTAATAACTGTAATTAGGGCAAAGTGATGGCATAGTAATAGCTAAAAGACCCTGTATTCCAGCAACATTCAAACAAGTGCTGCTTGCCAAACAGCTGTTAGAAAGCAATGCGTAATTAAGAGCAAATAATAACACAGAATGTTTGGATCACACATTTCTCTCATGTCTTTCAAAGGTCTCATGTTATCTGGCTACCATGCAGGGCCATTTGCATAACTACATTTTTCCAGTTCACTGACAGATAGCTGCAGTCAATCCACACCGCCTTGCACTTCAGTTGCAAGCAAAGGAAGACAGGAAATGATGTTGGGTAAGTACATACTTTCAGCACTGGTAGCAAAAGATGCAGAAAGGAGTTCTTAATAAGTTATGAATGCAGAGTAGTACTATGTGGACAGTTTAAAAAATGTGCCTGCCAGGTGTGAAGGAACCTTTTTCTTGTCCTGTGGACGTGGGACACTACATCTGCCAGCAACTTGCATTTTCAAGTCACAGAGCCCCATAAGTGCTCTCAGCACCAGAGTGCAACCTGCTTCGCACTCAATTTGTGTTGCTCTTCTTCAGAGCTGAGGAATGCTTTCCATCTCTCATTCTCATTGCATGGTGCTCCTGTCGTCTTGATGACCTTGCTCAGCAGGGATCTCGTTTGGTTTGAAGAACCACTCCTGGGCACGCATGCAGCAATCTTCTATGCCATTAAATAAGGAAGGGAGAAACTTTGGCCCCAAGGAGCACATTTTGAAGCGTCCTTTTACAGGTCTTAAATCCTTCCTTCTCACTAGCAGTTGCTGTGCTCCTCAGTCTCCTACGTTTATATGTTTATATAAGTATGTGTGTGCATATATATATGCTTACATATACATAGATGTGTGTTTGTAAGTGGTGGTGTTTCTCATGAGGTATGCAGAGGAGATGAGAACCAGGACCAGCTCCCAGGATGAACAAGTGAGCCACTCAAGGCAAGGAAGATGACACGCTGAGATCAGGGCTGCTTTTGAAATCCCACACCTTCTACCAAAACTTGAGGAAAAACTTCTCTGATTCAAACCACTGGTATTAAACCTGTTCATTGTAAATGTGTGTTTGATTCTCCATCTCTGCAGAAATCCCTAAATTACAGACTTGTGTGAGGCAGAAGCAGCTTTTTTTGCTGGCAAAGAAAAAAAATATAATCATTGATGAGTATGAGAGAACAAACACAAATGTAACATTGATGGGACTCCCGTAGAAAACCAGAAAAGTCAATTCTAGTTCAGAATAGAAACCTCAACCTGTGTTTTTTTGTTTGTTTTTGTTCATTATTATTATTTTTTTATTTTTATTTTTATTTTTTTTTATTTTTTAACCTAGGGTGTTGTACTCCACTGGCACTTCCAAGTACTCAGTTGCAGTAATTAGAAAGAGAAAGATATCGTTGCTCAGTCCTTATATTATGGCCATGTTTTTGAATAAAAACTGCACTTGTGGCTCTGTTTTCCATGGAGCCTGTGTGGGTGAGAGAAGGTCAAGCCAATATCATGATAGCAGAGGCTGCATCAGCATTACAGCCAGGCAAAGGCAGCAGGAGCCTAGAAGCTCGTTGAATCCACCAGAACACACGTGCACTTGGTAAATACCATTACAGAGGTTTTTTCTTAACAGAGACTCCAGAAACACTTAAATCGTTGACACACATCACAATCAGACACATAATTAAAAAAAAAAAAAAGACCAGAATGACAGTTTCTAGTAGAAGAACAAAAATGCAATTACCACAGCTCAAAAAATACAACAAAACAGCCAAAAAAACATGAACACTTGTGCAATGAAAAGTTGTAGACTGTCACCTCTGTAAGAGTATTAGTTAAAGCTTGGTTAAAAAAGAGTGATTCTAGTCTGTTCAACAGTACAGGAAAAAGTAAAAGCTGTGTGAGGTTTGCATCAGCAAAGAGTGTAGGATGGTAAATGGAAAATCTCTGGTTATTTAATGCTTGCTTTCCACCAGAAGCCTCTTCAGACTTCTTCATTGTGAGATTACAAACCATTGTCAGAAACTATCTGTGTCAAGTTCTCTTTAGGATTAAAATACACCCACAAGAACATACTTTCTTTGGTGGACATAAAGGTTTCTTTGGATATTTTTCTGAAACAATCCATTCAGATGACAAGGAAATATCAGTTTGGTGGGTTTGTTTCAAAGATTCACACCATAATTGGTAATATTCTGTCAGACAGAAGGCCTGAGGTACTTCATGATTCAAGGTACTAGTTAGACTAAAAGCTCTCCCTCGATTGATTGCCACTGCTTATACACAGTGGTGTTGACTACCTGGAAAGGCTGTAAGGATAATGTGTGGCCACAGGTTGTCTACTGAATTAGGATTTCTCTTAAAATTTCATTGATTGACTGATTGTAAGGGATTGGTAGATGATAAACAAGTAGACGATGCTCTAAGCACATAGTTGATGACCTGAGAAACCTGTGTTAAAATAGTAATCACAAAGACAAGCAGTCCATTTACTGCATGCTGACAAACTGATGTTATCCATAAGATAATTATTAACTCCCTATAAATGCAACTGTGAAGTGTTTCTATTTTTTATCTTTTAATTGTATCCATGAAATTGCATCAAGATGAATAGCATCCAAAATCCTTGATGTTTCACTTAATCGCATGCATGTTTACAGCCTATCAGCTGCTCTAGAAATCTGAGAACATGTGATCCTTTCTACCTCTAGTTTCGGTATTGGTATGTTCCTGTTTCTTCTCCTTCTTCCACATAGAACTGAAATGTGAGAAGTAGTGCAAAATGAAAATTGTGTGCAAAATTCACCTGAAACTTGTTTAGTGTTAAATACCATCACTGGTGTTATGTGTTGAGGTGGGAGTTCTGTTTTGGTAGGCATTGCCTAGCCAGCAAGAGGTGACATTGTCCATAGGTGACATTGTCCATCTTTGCTAGCTTGGATTCAGCCAGTCTTTCCTGAATTAAAATTCCATCCACCTCTGTAGAGGTGGATATGTAAGGCTTTTGTCACCTCCCTTCCATGTATTTTTGGAACTGCTACAGACCGTTAGGAATTTCACAAAATGAGTCAGAATGAACTTGGATCAAAACATTTTTATTTATTCAGCAATAAAGTGTACCACCCGTGAAGTTCCTCCACCTGGTTGGGTTTTGCATAGGGGTCCACATTATTCAGCTTTATTGGTTCTCCTGGCCACTTGTCACACTCCTGGTTCCAGATCCATGAATTTTCCAATATGCAAGATAACAGCTGCCTGGGAAAAGCAGTGCTTCAGTAATCTACCTGGAGTGCTTAGCCCTGGCAATGCCAAACAGGGTTTTGCCTTTGTGCCCCAGTTTCCAGCTTTTAAAACTAGAAGAGTAACTGTTTTGCAGTGTCGAGGTGTGTAATGTATGAACATGTTAGAAGTGTAAGGTCCTATGGTATAGCAGTGGGAACTCTCTAACCCTATGGGACAAAAATGAATAACTTCAAAAGTGACACTTGCTGGTACACTCTTAATTCTGACTTGAAATGAATGTGGTTTCTGCCCATCCCTGGCTTGGCCTTGACATTACATTTTAAACCAAAGTCTTTCAAAATCAGAAAATGTCATTTTCCTCTCTTTCTGTTTCTTAGCTTTTTTTGGTTTCTATGATATGATTCTATGACAAGATTCTCATAACATTTAATAAGAATATTTACAGAAAAGAAATTCTTTATACTGTTTTTCTTAGCCTTGCTACTTAATCAAATTCATTTGACTGCTAATGGTAACGTGATTATCACAAGCATATGTACACTACTGTTCACACTGACTTGTTTTAGGGTTATTTGAAATCTCCATTTTAATGCTTTCCAAAATATTTTACATGAAGATGTTTCTTGTGAAGGGTTTGAGTACTTTGGAAAATGTGCTATTGTGCTCTCTGCTTCATGAATATTAGGGTGCAGCAATACATGTATAACTTCCACTGAAGCAGCTTCCAGTGGCCATAAGGTGGTAGTCAGCTCTTTCTGATTCATTCCAACAGAAGCTTCTCTCTCATATATATATATATATCATATATATATGAGAGAGAAGCTTCTGTTGGAATGAATATATATATATACACACACACATAGTATTGTACAGTTTTTGCTTTGTCTCTTTTCATGAGCTCATCAAAGCCAATAATGCAGCCCTGCTGTAAGTGAGGGCTATGAAGCTGAGCTGAGCAAATTGGGCCATCCCTGTGGATGTATAAATGAGTCAAATGACCTCCAAAAGCATGAATCTTAAAATAAGGTTGTAGAAGCTAACAGATCTCTGTGGTGATTAGCGCGAGCAACTCTTGGAAAACTTGGAAAGGGAAGGGGGAGGGAAGAAGCAGAAACCTCTTTAATCAGAGTTGTGTTTTGCTCTTCCAAAACAGCACCAACATGTACAAGGGCAAATGTTCATGGCATTGAAATGGTGGGGGAGGTATATTAGCAACTACTTCTGAGGTACTACTGCTGGCAGGAAAAGTCATTTCTACTGGCAAATCAAGTGTTTTGTGGAAGTCAAAGGTAGGAACTGAATCAAAGATAGGAGGTGAAAACCTGTTCCCTAATAGAGCAAATGGGAACCCTGTCCTTAATGTAAAAAGATTAAGTGTTCTGTTTGACCTGTAAAGTAGGGTAGCAATTATCTCCTGAATAACAGGAGTAGGAAAGGTTACCAGAATAGGCGTTAGCTTCCATTTCCTTGCAGGATCACAGCTAGCAAGGGGAACTGTGTAGATGTGCTTTGGGGTGTGAAAAATGTGCTCTGTTAGGACACATGCCTGGAGTAACAGGGCATGGTCTGCAGCTAGTAGGGGCTGAAGTAGCCAACAATAGCCAGTGGCTGCTACAGAATGATAGATGTATTCTTGGTTTCCTGCAACAAATGAATTTAGCAATTTCAATCCAGTTTAGGGCAAGGGCTCTTGCAACAAGAATGGCACAAATATAATCATAGTTACACTAGAACTTGAAGCTATTTGAAATCAGGGCCTGTTAGGAAGCTTATGGTGCTATTGAGCTTATTTTACAATTATCCAAGTGGAACAGGTGGCTTATACAAATAAGTGGTGGTTGAAGGGAAAATAAAACTCACTTTCTTGAGCATAGAAAAAAAACATGAGCTGAGGAGGTGTCCCCACCAGCCTCACTCTTAGTCCTGCTGGGGATGCCCAACCTGTTGGATGTACTTCCATTCTGGATGCTGTCAGCCAGTCCCATTTCTCATCCAGGGCTGGGTTCCCTGACCAATCCCACTCCCAGAGTGGCAAGTGAATGATGGCCTAAATTTTGGGTGGTGATCTATACATGGAGAGGTGGCCCTTCTATGAGAGAAGCATTGGCTGAGCTTTCACATGTGCTTGACTTGCCATTTTGCATGTACTTCTGTATTTGCAGCTCCAGCTGTCAAGCCAATTGTTTTTCAGATTGGATTGAAGATAATGAATTTACTTCTAGGACTGAATAAGGACCTACTGGTGCAAGGAAAATGATGTTTCTGTTGCATGTTTCTCTCTTCATTATGCTTTGAAGTTCCCTGAGCTTCCCATGGCTGTGGCATGCTGATACAGATTTGGAGAAGCAGTAAATAGACATGTTTTGCTGTTTTGTTACTGACTCACATGGCACACATCTGAAGGGCTGGAATGAGATTATTTTCTGCTGACTTGGAAGGCACAGGCAAGGAAAAAACAACTTTCTGATTTTGCTCTTTTTAATCACTATATTTTGTACAGCTAATTAGAGAAATGCAAAACAGTACTGTTTGGGAGAGTTTCTTGATTCAAGTAACAAGAAAGAGCTGCAGGTTAGGTAAGTGTCATAATACACGAATGCTGTTTTGACTTTCTCAAAACACTTCTTTCAGGCACCTTCCAGCTCTTGCCTGATCCTTGCAAGATGCTGTCAAGATTGTTCTAACATCTTCCAAGGGTCATTATTCAAAATCTTCTTAGTTTCAATGACATGTTTGTTTTTCTGATTTTTTTAAGATGTTCTTTAAACCAGCCTTGAATTTTGGAAGCAATTCTTGTTAGCTTTTATTACTTCAAACACTTTTTATCCCAGGAAAGTATGTGTTTTCATGAAGGATGCTATAGTGTCAGAAAATTGTTATTCTGTTCTAACCATGCCCTGCTTCCTGAACAAGTCCTATGAGAACTGTTATTTCTCATGAACTCCAGTGCACAAGCACTTAGTTTCATGTTTCCTGATTTCAATTTGCATCCTGACTTGAGTTCAGTGTTGAGCCCAAAGCAAAACAGGAGAGCTCAGGCAGGAGATGAGATCAGGGAGAAGTTCAAGATGTTTATCTGACTGCTGAAAAAGTGGTAAAGGAAACATCAGAGTGTTTGGGACAGAAGTTTTTTTTGAAAGTTGGGGATAATGAAGTTGGAGACTTGGGTGGCAATTAGGTATTTCATGGCTCTTTGCACATCTGTATAAAGGGTCAGGTAGTTGTGTTTGCACAGCTGCTGTGATCAGACTTGTTTTTTTTTTTTAGTGTAATAGAAGTGTAGCCAGTTAGTGAAGTAAAATCAATCTTATGCTGTTTACCCTGGTCCTGGTGATGATGCTTCTCATCATCCTTCTGTAAAGGGAATGTGCAGAACTCTCAGCAGACCCCACATGAAAGGGGTTTTGCATGTAATTCACTTTTACAGTGGTGCTCTACTGAATGAAACTTGCAGCTCTCATCCTTAAAAATCACACTCTGGTTATCTCTTTGCTATTCTAGCAGCAGTGAGAATTGTAGCTGTGAATTGTAGCAGGGAATTGTAGATGTTTCCCTTGTGAGACTGCTGCTTTTTACTTCTTGGGACTGAGCTGAAGTGGTTCCTGAGAAGGCTGTAGGTGTAACCTTCCCAAGTTATTAAATTAGGAAACTGCTAACAGTCTGTATTGGGTCACATCTGTGTGGGTTGGGGGAGGGACAGGGCAGGGCAGCTTGTGAGGTATTTGCTGAACCTGTGGCAATGTGAGAGCTTGTTCTTCAACTTCCAGGTTTTCCTTTGAGTGCTGGGGTCCAGAAACTTGCCTGATAACCATGGTAACTACTCATAGTTGATGGACTTGTGCATCAGTCACTGCTCTTAATTCTTGTTACAAAACATTAGGAAAAAAGATTATTGACAAAAATGTGGATTGCAAAGTTAGTCCAATCATGAACTGGATGACCCTGCATCTGACTGGCTGTGGAACTCTCCTTTGCACTAGAAAAATGGCTTCTGTGTAGCAAGGACTCAGCAAGCATCTACCTTGTGCTTTGTTCCCACTCCTGGTATAAATTAGATGACTCTGCTCTGATCACTCATCCAGGCGATCGGATCAGAGTGGTAGTTGACAAACTCTGAGACATCAGTGGAATTAAGTTAAACTGCTGGAGACAAAGGAGCTCTGAACCCCCTCTCTGGTTGGCAGATCAGAGAAGGATTTAACAGCTTGAGGAGAAATTTCGCCATTGAAAGAGACCGTGCAGTTACATTGATGCTCGGAGTAGAAAGCTGGAGGTGTCTCATCTTAGACATCCAGTGAGCCTTGATAACTCCCCTTTCATACCTGAGAGCATTCCATTTGTCAGAAAAAGTCAGTTACATGAAGCGTGCTTGTGTGTGAGTCCTCCTGTAATGCTCCAGTCATCTCCAAATGTTATTCAAAACAAGCTGATTATGATTGCTTCTCAGAGCCCACAGAGTGACTTATTAAGCTATCTCTACTTGCTTCTTGCTGCTGGCATGCTAGACACCTGGGCTGCATTCATGAGCTATTTCTGTATGTCATTAGGAGCTTCCATGCTCTTAGTGCACAGGTTTGTGTTGTTGCTGTACAGCAGTTGGAGATAATCTGCTGAGCAACTCTAGAGTTAACTATGCTTTATATTTAAATTTGTACTTATTTTGCTGCTACTTATAACTTCAAAATGATTAGAGTGCTGCTATGTAGAGGTCAAAGGGGCTGCTACACCATAGGTAGTCATGCATTATGTTATCTTTAAACCAGAGAGCTCAGTTGTCAAACATGACAGAAATGCAGGAATGCACCTCAGAAGGGGATGTAAAAGCCCAGTTGGAGCTTAAGTGCATACTTGCACTATGGGCTTATGATGAAAATCACCAGCATGTCCTATATGATCATGCACATAAGATCTACCAATGCTGATAGCTATTTAAGTAAATTAAATTATACCATGCATACACGCTCAGGAAACACATCATCAAGTGGCTGTATTTAAATACTGTGATTATACTACAGATTCTTAAACAGTGCCTCTTACCATGCCAGAAGTGTGAAAATCCTAGCTCAAACCCTCTCTTGCAGCAGGATGTTCAGCCAGGGTGACAGGAGATATAAAGACACTTTTCCCAGCACCCAGGTCACAACTTATGCTGGTATTACATTAAAACAATTACTCTGAATTTCATTTGGAAATAAACATATAGCCTGAAAAGCTGGTGGATGTGGATTGGGAGTGGTGAGATGGGATACTCAAGTTAGTTTGCTGTACTGATAAAACAGTAGGGCATTAAAAATGAGGAAAAACTTGTGTTTACAGTTAAGTTGGCTTTTTTTTCAGTTGAGTAGTACAAGGGCATACATAGAATAAATGAGAGTTGCAATATAGAAGAGCTGGTCTAAACTAGGTATTACGTTTCTACAGTCCAAAGTATCTCAAAATGCTATACAAGCAGTGAATTATTTTTGCTGTATATCCCTCTCAATAAAGTGATATAAAGTGATGTTCCTACCAATTTTTATGTGATTTATATGTAGTACTCTTAAATCAGAAACAACCAAAACTTTAAAAACATTTAAAATGAAATAATTAGTTCATACTGTGTTGGTTTTATTTTTAAATGCTGCCTTTTTGTCTCAAGTTTTAAGCTGTGGAGCTCGTTTTCAGGCTTTTCTGTACTATCACAATGGTATAGGAAAATGAACTTCAACTAGGATACAAAATCTGGGAATCCTTAACATTCACATGGTTCCAACAGCTGGGGTTATAACCACTAAAATGCTCAAGTCATATTTCAAATATTTTTTTTTACAGGAATTAACTCTTATGCGTCATGAAAAGCCACAGTATTCTCGTCTTTAATGCTTTGCTTTTAGGACATACTTGAAAAT
The DNA here is from genome assembly GCF_964034855.1 of Anser brachyrhynchus. Taxonomy (NCBI): domain Eukaryota; kingdom Metazoa; phylum Chordata; class Aves; order Anseriformes; family Anatidae; genus Anser; species Anser brachyrhynchus. Next base: position 73,591,003 of record NC_137694.1, read on the forward strand.
GTGATTCAGTCTGGGATATAAAGTTGGTTTTAAGATTTTTTTTCAAACAACAAGGCTCCTTTTGCCCTCCAAGTATGTCCCAGCTGCTCGGTGGTTGTGGCCTCAGATGTTGCACCCTGTTAACAAATATCTCTCTGGCTGGAGGTAGTCAGGGATACTGATGATGGATCTGGCTTTGGTCCCACATTGGAGTGAGGTAAGCAAGAAGTTCTGTGGCGGAAAAGATGTACAGCATGAACAGACGAGCCCTTGTGAAGCAGCTGTAGAGGAAAGTGAGCAGGATTCTGAGTTAAATTAACAACAAGATAACACATCAGTTAATAGAATAAAATCCCTGGAAAGAGGGTGAGTTTATAGACTTGAAGTAGTTCACCGACTTTCTGAGAAGACAGCAATTCACAAACCATATCATGGCACTGATTTTTTTCTGAAATATGCAATTGATTTCTGGTTTAAAATCAGTGCTGTGATGTGACCTAAAGACGGGAGAGAAGTCAGCCCTTCAAGTTGCTTAAAAGATCAACTTCTTCATGTTCCCCAGCAATGTCCAAATAACTTAAACGGTATGCATCTATTTTAAAAGGAGAGGTTTTTTGTTCATGTTGGGATCTTCAATACAAACACACACTAACTGGAAATAATTCTGGGAGAAATGAAAACAGCTTTGTTTCCAAAAAAAACCAGATATGAAGCATTTGTATTTAATTACAGTTACAAAATATTCACATTGCTTTTAATAATAATTCAGTGACTGGAGGAGTCTCTGCCTGTGTCATCAGCTCTGCTCCCAGCCTGACAATGTCTAATAATTACCTCCTGTTCTTTTGTCTATTGGCCTGTCTGGCAGATGATCATGTGCTAGGCCCCATGCTCCTATCCAGTAAATTTAAAACATTTCACCCAGCAGCTACACGATTTTTGTTGCAGAACAGTTACTTATTTTTTACTCCATTTGCAACACTTCAGCTCTGTAATAACACTCTTGAAGGCATCACTGTCTCGGACTGGAGGGTGCCTTCCTCTTTGATGTTCTCCTGACAGCAGCCAGAGCTGCAGTCTCAGCACTTTCTTTTGGTGGCTGCTCCATTTTGTTATATAGTAAAATCTTTTTATAAATCAATAATAGTTCCCTTCATTGGAGTTCTGTGACTGGAGGTTTTGTGTTTACTGGTGTGATATTAAAATCTTATATTACCTTGTGTTAGTGTTATTTAATGTCTGCACCTTAAATCGTAGATCCACTGAAGCATGATTTCCTTCAGTTCATAGAATCATAGAATCAGAGAATATCCCAAGTTGGAAGGGACCTATAAGGATCATCAAGTCCAACTCCTAGCATCACACGTCTGCCCAAAATTTTGGACCATGTGACTAAGTTCACAGTCCAAACGCTTCTTAGACTCCAACAGGCTTGGTGCAGTGACTACTTCCCTGGGGAGCCTGTTCCAGTGTGCGACCACCCTCTCAGTGAAGAACCTCTTCCTGATGACTAGCCTAAACCTCCCCTGCCTCAGCTTGACACCATTCCCACGGGTCCTATCACTGGTCACTAAGGAGAATAGATTGGCGCCTGCCCCTCCACTCCCCCTTCTGAGGAAGCTGTACACCATGATGAGGTCTCCCCTCAGCCTCTTTTGCAGGCTGAACAGGCCTAGTAACCTCAGCTGCTCCTCATACATCTTCCCCTCTAGGCCTTTCACCATCTTCATAGCCCTCCTCTGGACACTCTCCAACAGTTTTACATCCTTTTTGTACTGTGGTGCCCAGAACTGCACACAGTACTCGAGGTGAGGCCGCACCAGCGCAGAGTAGAGCGGGACAATCACTTCCCTTGACTGACTAGCAATGCCATGCTTGATGCATCCCAGGATACGGTTGGCCCTCCTGGCTGCCAGGGCACACTGCTGGCTCATATTCAACTTACTGTCAACCACAACCCCCAGATCCCTCTCTGTGGGGCTGCTCTCCAGCGTCTCGTCGCCCAGTCTGTACATATAGCCAGGGTTGCCCTGTCCCAGGTGCAGGACCCGGCACTTGCTCTTGTTAAACTTCATGTGGTTGGTGATTGCCCAGCTCTCCAATCTGTCCAGATCTCTCTGCAAGGCCTTTCCACCCTCAACAGAGTCCACAACTCCTCCAAGTTTAGCGTTATCAGCAAATTTGCTCAAAACACCTTCTAGTCCTACATCCAAATCATTTTAAAAAACATTGAAGAGGACTGGCCCTAAAATGGAGCCTTGGGGGACCCAACTAGTGACCATCCACCATCCTGATATGGCCCCATTTACCACAACCCTTTGAGCCCTGCCCGTCAGTCAATTGCTCACCCATAGGATGATGTTTTTGTTTAGCTGCATGCTGGACATTTTGTCCAGTAGGATCCTATGGGAAATTAAAGTTGAATTGAAGTTTGGCATGTTAATATTTCTTGGCTGCGATGATGGTAATGGAGGATTTCATAAGCTCTTAGGACGATTTTTTCACTAGAGATATGAACATTGCATAACACAGCCAAATCTATTCTGACCTTAGAAGAAACTTACTAACTTCTATGTTCAGCATTTATATGTATCCATGTATTATTTAGTATTATGAAAACTTCCTGTTCTCTATTGGACAGAAAAAGTGCCCATACCTTCTCACTGGTTTGTGCTATTGTCAGTACCTGTGAAAAGCCCCAGGAATGGGCAGGCCTGGAGATACATGCCAGTATCCAAATACACCTAAAATGAACCACAGTCTTTACATCAACCTCAGAGATTTTAGACAAGTTTCTGAGATTCAGGTGAAAGTGTGCTGCCTTTCTGTTGGGGTAGGAAGTGCTGATATAAGCACATGAGAAGTAAATCTGCACCAGCTGTTCTCATCCTTCAGTTTTCTGCTGGAGATATAAATTTTAATGGAAAGACCTTTTGACGAGAATTTGGAAGGAACACCTCAACTGACTAGTTTTCAATAGGTCTTGAGCACCAGAGAAACTCCAGAGCAGTAGGAGAGTGAGTATAGTATGTTAATTCTTTTAAATAATTAAAAAGAAAAAAGATATGAGGCAAGCAAAAGGTAGTGGGTTGGCTCTGGCAAGCAGGCAAACCCTCACTTGGCCATTGCACATTCCCCTGCTTCCTCAGCAGGATGGGGGAAGAAAATGGGATGAACAGGATCAAGAAAGCTTGTGGGTTGAGATAAAGACAAGGTTGTGGCTTACTAGTTATCATCATGGGCAAAGCAGATGATTTGGGGGGAATGAAGCTAATTTATTACCATTTAATATATAACTGATTTGGGTATAGGGGAACAAATTCTAAAACCATTAAAGCATGTGGTGAAAATATTTTTCCTCCCCATTTCCTAAGCTCACTTTCACTTCAGCCTCCTCTCTTCCTGCCTTATTTCCTGAGGCTGCACTCAGTTCCTTCAGTGAGGCAATGAGTAGTGCAAGGGATGTGAGGGAGATCTGCAGTGAGTACACAGCAGTTTCTGTGTCCTTTCTCTTCACTCTGTTCCTCTGCTGTCTGATAGTCCTCCATGGGCTGCAGTCCCTTTGGGAATACCTGCTCAGCTGTGAACTTCTTCCTCCTACCTTTGTGTTTACTCTATTTCAAATTCTCTTTTTACCTCCTCTCTCCCTGTGGCGTTTCCTGTCCTTTCTTAATTACAATTTCACAAAGGTGCCACTGGCTTTGCTGATGGCTTTAAAAAAAAATATTGGTTAACCAACTTAGAGACCCTTGATCTTGGAAACTCCAGCCCTTCATTTCTTTCTTTGTCAAATGTGGAAACTGGGAATTCAAAATTGTTGCAGACTGGGAAACATCATGAAACAGGCTTGGCTGGTCCTGCTTATCTCTAATTAAATACTGTGAGTGTATCTAACAGAATAATGTTTTTGGTTTGCTTTGTTTTCTCTTGTTTTTACAATATATAATGAAGCTTTTATGTGTAAACTTCCTATCTGAGACATGAAAGGAAGCTAGCCTAAGAACTGTAATATTTATATAATCTTAATAGGTGAATAAGCTTCATTGTACTTCACGTTAACAGCTAGGCAATCAAATAGCAGCAGATAATTTACTTCACTCAATGACCTCTTCCTTTTGTTGCAGCTTGAAGCATTTGGAGTTTTGGGTACCTGGCCTGTTATTATCCCTATAGTATCTATTGGTGCATTCAGCAGAAAATCTTGCGCTACATACAAATCTTCCATTCTCCATGTTCATAAATGCCTGGCAAATTGCTTATTATCATATTGAAAAGCTGCACACTACAGAGCAGATGCCAGCAATTCTAACAGCTAGATGAAGCCTGGGTACCTACTTCAGCCTGCTCAGCGGGGTGGCTGCAAGAACAAGAGGCACCAAAGAACACTGGGAAGTGTGAGCTGGAAACAGCCTTCTTGAAAGTCAGGATAGTCAGCAGTAAATGTTAAATACGCTGTTAGAGACCAAAGATTTCCCTGCTTTAATCCTTGGGCAGCAAAGGAATGTATCAAACAAAATAATCATAACAAGTGGTCTTGTACAGAGGAAGTGTGTTCATTCTCTCAATAAATGTTGGGGTAACCTTTTGGTCTTTTTTGCTGTGCCTTTTTTTCACTTGTGTCGTTCAGATCCTGTTGTCTGCCTACAGATATTAAATGTACATCTGGCAGATGCTCTTGAATAGGGACTGGGACAACTTAAACAAGTGTCACTGGCAGAAAATTATCCAGAACCACAGTCCAAGATATTTACCTGTTCTTATTTATTTTGGGTCTTTTCTTCTCCATAATACTTGCTGCAGTGCTGCTGTAGTGGCTTTTTATAGTTTCATAACAAGACCTATAACCCTGTTTCCACCCCAATACATGAATTCAGCGAATTTCTCAAGGAAACAACCTACAATGTTAAGGCTGTAGATGCTCTGATGTCTGCTGGTATCTTCAGGTACTCAGTACCATTAATGTACTGAGAATACTTGTATGGATGCTATCTGGTAGAGGGGATTTATTGACTGGAACTTTCCCAAGTTGTTCATTGCACATTTATTTTATACCAGCACAGCCTGGTCCTCCAGACTTGCTGTATCTTCTCAGGCAATAATTCTACCAGACCGAATTTTAGCAGGCATAAACTGTCATCTCTCTGAAATGGCTATAATTAATTGAGGGTGGAGCATCAAGCTATAGAAAACAGGAGCAGGAGCAGCAGGAGTCAGCCTTGTAAAGACTCATTCTCTCCGATAGGATTGATGCAAAGAAACAGTCAATGGCATGCAATTTTCTTATCTTCTGTCACGTCCTTCTCCATTTTGGGTCACTTCTCTGCTCATATAGTATGTAGTTAATAGCTTGTATATAACCAAAAGTGCTTGCCTGTAGAAAGCAAAGATTGCACAGGTCCAGCTGCTCCACCTAACTTCGGAAGGATGTGTAGCTCAGCTGAGTTACCTGGGCCACCTCAGCCAACATAAAGTTCCATAAAATTATGTGGAACTGAGGAACATATATTAAAATGTTGCATGAAGAAAAATACTTTAGATCAGGGTCTTTGAGCTTTCTGTCTACTTGCAAAAATAAATTGTTCTTTTCAATCTTTAGAAAAAACTTACTATTTTTGAAAAAGTTATGATTTTTGTCTTCAAAACAAAGATTGAATAAATATCTAGAGTAGGCATGGTGTTAACAGTATTGTAATCCTTCACCTTCTGTCTTTAAAATTCTTACCTGTCTTCAGCATTGTGCTATGATAGTCATTTTTCTAATATTTTAGATATATATTTAATTTATATAAAATATTATACTCACTGCCGACACTAACACAAGGGACATGTTTGGTGCAGAAGACACATCCGTTTTTCCTCCCTCTTCTCGTGGACCTGAGAGGATTGTAACTGACAGCTTCAGTTTGGCTGAGCCAAAAGCAAATCAGAACAGACATCAGAGTAAATGAAATGGTATTAATCAAGGCAAAAGGTGATCATGACACAGGCAAATGTTTTGACTGCTGAGAAGAGCTGTGAGACCGCAACACAGCCAGTTGTGGTATGAAGTGTGGTTGCAGCCTTTTGAGAGCAGAGTGACAGATAAAGCTGCTCTAGGAATATCAGGTTGTTGCCTGTGTATTTCCTGCGGTGTTTTTCACAGCATGAACTGTTATCTGTTTTTTTTTTAAACAGACTAAAATCCCGTATGAAATGCCCTTCTTATTTGTTCTTTTGCTAAGGTCTGATAATTATAGCCACATGCCTGCAATTTGTCTCATCTAATTTTACAGCCTGGTCATATGAAAGGGAAGTAGAGCTGAGTGGGGGATTTGGGAGAAGAAGTATTGAATGCCATTGCAATATGCCCTGTTTGAACATCCAGGTTGTCACTGTATCAGCTGTCTGGCTGCCAGGAGAGTGTGGAGCGTTTCTGGGCTGACTGGAGGATTTTTGGAAGGAAACACCTGTGAGGCTTTCAGTTGTATTCACCTTGCTGCAGGAAGGCAGCAGAGAGAAGGGTGCTCTGAAACTTAAAGGTGGTGGCTTATAGTGACACTGTGGTTAAAATTCGCCGCTCTTTTCGCCGCTCTTTTCATGTTAAGAGTGAAATCATAAGGGGGTTGGGGGGAGTGCAAAAAGGAGGAAAACGTCCTCCTACACACCACGGCTACTTTTACCAGAGCAAGCCATCTAGTGGTCACTGTGTGCTTTTTTCATCTCTCCATGACACGGAGCATTGCAGGGATCTCATCAAGACTTTTGTTGGCCATTGAGGAGGTTTCATACATGCTTCGGGACGTTACGTGCTTACGGGGCTGTGGCTGCACCCTCTGAGCAGAGGTGGAGGCAGAAAGGAGGGGGCTGCTCCCTAATAGGTAGAACAAGGGAAGTGGAGTAACTCACCTCAGCAGAGATATTAGGTTTCCCGTGACAAAATCTTTGTAACCAAGAACAGCAGAAGACCTCAAACGTTGAGGCTGATCTGGGAAAATGTCGCTAGAAATGAAGCGAATAAAGTGAAATTGAGTAAAGCATGGAAGCCTGTGCTGAATGGGGATACTATGGTGACCCCAGCTGTGCCTGGCATGTAAACATGACAGCAGAGTAACAATTCTTACTGGCACGTTTCACCAAAATACTTTGAGTTTGTTAAATTGCTTCATTGTCCAAAAAAAAAACTCAAATGTTTTTGGTTTGACATTTACATATAGTTTTAAAATTTGAAAACCAATAAGTTTGGACAGCGGTTTTCATTTGATCACCATGTGCAGTTTTTCACACTTCCCCTGGAAAAAAAAAAAAAACAACCTACAATATTTTGGATTAACCTTGAGACATTGTCCCCTGTGTTCTATAGTAGCGTAAATGAACAAAAATTGTGATTATTTGCAATGAGGCCTTTGTTTATTGGCTGCTTTATCCTTTAATATTTATCCCTTAAAATGATGTTTTGAAAACTGCACATTCACTTCTAGCAGAGGTAGCACTAAAAACTTCTCAGAAGGTATTATACCTTTTGAAGGTAATCCACAATGGAGGTATGTATATATCACAAAAACAAACATCAGGTAACATAGAGTGACAAAAATGCACAGTTTTAGAAAAACATGGTGTGACTGCATGCAACATGGGTTATGTGTGCTCCTTTTATGTCCATGCCTGCAGATTTTTATTTCCTTTTATTTCCTTGCCCTGCAGAGAATAATTAAAATATTCCCTGTACCATTCTGCATCTATACATTCGAGTAAAACTACTCACATCTTTAACTTCCAAAACTACATCCATCCAAGTGATGAGTGTGTTACGAGTTCCCCTCTGCAATCAGTTTGGAAGAGATTTAGGTTTGTGCAGAAGCTGGTAGTCTGTGCAAGCTCTGGGGACCCCCTGACCAATCCCCAAGGCATTGATCAAGACGGCGATTTTCACGCAGCCACAGTATGTCTTTGATTTCCATGGCTGTTATTGAATTAAAAATGCTGGTTTTGCAGAGAATAAGTGAATATAAATTAATTTTGTAGTCCGTGCCCAGGTAAAACAACAGTGACATTTTGGTAGTGAAAGACTGAGTGCTCAGTTTTATTTCTCCTCTGCATTGGCCCCTACCCAACACCTCTGTGCAATCCCATTTGGATGCTCAGAGTTGTAGGAAGGTTGTACTGCAGGGTAGCACAAAGAACATCAGGACAGCTGATGAAGTGAATGTGCATATTGAGTATTTTAACATGGGTAGAGATGAATAGTCGATGTCAGCAAGGAAATGGAGCAGAGTAGGCAAGTCCCATAGGGGTTTTTCTTCTGTGTACCCTTTCAGAAGGAAGGCAAAAGATCAAGTAACTACTTCAGTGCATGAGACTAATTGCACAGCTTCTAAAAATGTCTTCATAGTGTGTGTATTGTGGTTTTAGCCACAAATACAATTCTGCTATTAGAACCCATCTCCGATGTATGTGGGAGTTACAGGACTACATTTGTCACCTCTTCCAAAACATTTTTTTTTGGGGGGGGGAAGGGAGGGGGGGAGGTGGGGGAGGTTCAGAAGTATGCCTCAGTAACTTAAAAGCCTAATTCCAGTTTTAAAAAAATAAAGCCTGAGGAACCTAGAGCTAATAATAAAAAAAAAAGTAGGATTTTTGGCTGCCAAATCACCAAGGTGCTTGTTGTAAATTAGTCTCTTGTCAAAAACAAAATTCTAGCACATAATGGAAAGTTAGCCCAAACTCTTGGTTATGACAATGTTCAAAAAAGTGTTTGTTTGTTTGTTTGTTTGTTTGTTTGTTTTTCCCCCGTTTTTATCCTCTCACTGGTAAAGAGTTTCCAGGCATTCTAGGGATCTGGCTAATGAATCTTGGTACATTTGGAATTTGCAATATCACACCTCAAAAGACTGTAGAGTAAGTTGACTTCAGACACAAAGGTACAGGGAAAGGGAGAGAGTGGCACGTGCCCCAGCAGCAAGCAATAGAATTCCACTTATTTTCAGAAAAGACTGAATATTTTCTTCCATTTGCTGTTGTGTTTTTTTGTTTGTTTGTTTGTTTTCTTGTTTGTGTTCTTCAAAACAAACAAGCAAACAAAAAACACAAAGAGAGAATATCTGGTCAGAAAAGATCACTTTCAGCTGGAACAGAACGGACTATCTAGACGATCCTCCCTTCTCTTCACTAATATTGTGTAAAACAAATAATGCTAACAGCCAGCTGGCCGCTTTTCTTCCCATTTTCAGCGTAACTGCTCATTTTAAGTTGATGCTTTAATAAGCAGAGGGATTTTTCATAATGCTTAAAAGGAGTTAAAGCATGAAGACACTTAAAGAAATGAGATATTAAGTCTTTAACTAATGGGATTATACAGTAGAGACCCTTTAAAGATGGCTTGGCCTAAGTGATCCAGCAGCAATAAAGACCCTATATTATGACCTAATAAGGTCAACAACTTATTTTGTGGACAATGGTCCCTTTTGAAGAACTCATGCAATTAAAATTTAGATTTGTGCAAAGTGCTTAATGTTATTGAAGTCTTTTAATATAAATGTATGAGCTCTTCTGAGCCAGCTGTGTATGTTTCTGTGTGCATTTTTCTATAATGCTGGACCTTTTGCATGTTCTAATAAGTGAAAAGAATCTTTACATTTCCTTGTCTCAAAACAACATTATCTGCTTTGTGATCCCATGAATGCCATCCATTCAAGATTATATTTTTGTAGGAACAAGAGGGAGAAAAGTCACCAGATTTCTTTTTTTTAAAGAAAGAAGTTCATACTTCAATATTTAAGAATGTAGTGATTTTTCTCTCAAAAAATAAAAATAAATAAACACACCCAAAATTCAACTGTGGGATGAGGGCCATGCCTGTAACATTTGACTGTAAAAGTCTTTTTTTTTTTTTTTTGTAAAGATTTGAGCATTTGAGAACATAAAGATGCAGTGTGGGTTCTATAAAACCTTATTGCCTTCACTGCTGGTGAAAGTCAGCCTGCCTTATGGGAAAAATAAGGAATTTCTGAAGAGATGTCAATATCCTCCTAAATGTTCTAAAGTCGAATCTCACCTTCAAATTCTACACTTTTAAAGGATCTTTCTCTGTGGTTTCTAGGACCTGATCCAAATCTATTAAAATAAATTAGATCTCTTGATCTCTTTATCTAGACTTCTGAAAACTTTAAATTATGTCCTAAACATATCTTATTTTGGTAGATTTTTCACTGAAGTCAATGGGGGCTTTTCCAAGTTAAGGAAACTTCCAAAGAGTGTTACAGACAATTTCAGGTAACCTGTTGTGGTTGTCCATGCTTTTGAATTGAGCCACATCTGTCAGTACAGCGTGGTTATTTGCTGCTTATTTCAGTTCAGGATGATTTGGACTTCTGTGTTTCAGGTGCAGAAGAGGGGGGCTAGTGCAGGCGTGGTGCCCATCCTGTGGATCTCAAGCTCTTGAGTAATTCACACATGGACTCCGTGCTGCAGCTATATGATATCACTGGTGCAGGGCTGTGTAGACATGAGGGCTTGGCTGCTGGGAATTCCTTGCTCTTGGAGGATGCAAGCCATCAGAGGCTGAGGCTGATGCATTGCAATGGGAGCAGGAGGCACGCTCAAAGTGGCTGTGGCCTACAGGGATGTTTTGTGACTCCATCAGAGAGCCACTATCATCTCTTTCTTCTCAACTACCTCTGAAATTTGTGTTTCGGTCAGCTTTGTGGTAGAAGTTGGTGTATGTCTTATGAGGTCAGGAAGAATGATGACTTTTGGACTTGTGGTGGATCCTATTGGCAGAGTTACCTTGACATTAAGTCAGGGTGCTATTTTGGTGAGTCCAAGGGCAGAAGACCCACCTCTCCAAGGGTTCCCACGACTGCCTGGGGAAGATGGAGGTGGCTGGTATAATTGTACCCAAAGTCCTACAGCTGCGACTTTGCTACTGCACCTATAATATAGTTAGTTGGCACTGGGGGGAACAGGGGTAGGGTGTCTATAATCTTCCACTAGAAAGGACTTGAATGGTAGGAGAATGAAGTTCAGTGGTGATTGGATTGCATAATTAATGTTCTTGAATTTCACAAATCTTACAGTTAAGAATTTTAAAGAATAAGGAAAACATATGAACATCTGCCACTTATCTATATCGTTCTACATGGCCTTGCAGAAGTGTTTGGGCAAAGGAATAAACTCAGATGTTCCTATAGATAACAGTGATGCCAGACTTAGGACCATGATATGCTGCTTGACTACTCCCACTCCAAATCTGCTTATGCCTGTTGCATTCATTCATGGTTTTAATGCAACCAGTTTCCCAAAAGGAAAAGTAATAGCATGCTCATTTTGCTGCATGATGCCTGAAGTACATCTACATTGGAGCACGTGGAGAGACAAGAGCTTGCTGGCCCTGCAATGGGGAAAATGGGGAACATGCTCCATGGCTGACTGCTGAGAGCTAGGTAGGAATGAACAGACTACAGCTGTGGTAAGGTAAGCCCCTGCTCTCTGTTAGCTGCAGGATCTTAACAACATTTTGCAGTGTGAGCAAAATTCCCCAAGTGTCTAGTCTGAGGTCTGCAGAAGAAACCGACTCCAGGTTAGCTGAGTCCCTGGGCCAGGCTTCCATTTCAGGCATGACATATTTTGCTAGAAATGCATCTCTGTTGCTGGCAGGGAAAGGGACCTGATCCAAAACCAACTGAAATCTTCAGTAGGATTTAGATTAAGCCCTCAAATCCTGATTCTGTGAAGATTTAAGCTTGTGCATAACTTTACATATGTGAATAGTCTCACTGAGGTCAAACGAATTAAAATAATGCATGAATAATGAATTAAAATAAAGTACCTGCTTGTCTTGGCAGTATTGGGGCCATAATGAACTGGGGAAAAAAAAAAAAGCTGACTTTTTCAGAGCTATTGAGGTGTTATTTCAGAAACCTAGTGTGTGACAGTTGTATTTACATGTACCATGCAAATTCTAAATGAATGGGAGTGTTTGTTCATCCGTGTCATGTATTTGGGTCAATAAGGGATCCCATATGTCTTCAAAGGTTTGGATTTTCTATTCTTCTCAGAAAAGCACCTGAAAATATATATCCTAGAGGGATCAGTGGGTGTTTTTGCTGCACAGAGACTGCAGGATGAGGATTGCAGGCCTTATTAAAAACAGGTCTATATCGATGGAAAAAAACAGTGTGAAAGGCTGAGTTAGGAGTCTGCAATATTGCAAAGGCATTCTCACTCTGTGAGAAGCCAGTTCCTCTCCAAAATAAGGTAAGAGAAGTTAAATGAACTCTTGCAGGGGCAAAACAAACCTTGTGCTAAATTAAGGTTTCATTGGCAGTGCGCAGTGCGGGGAGCTGAGGTGCTAGTGATACCTGCTGGTGCCTGCAATGACTTTGCTGTTCCCTGCCCCCCCGCCCCCCGCCCCCCGCTGCCTTCAGTCCTGGGTTTTGTTCCCTAGACTCCTCCCAGCTGCCACTGAAAGCTGTTGCCTTCCTGCTCCTCACCCATGAGGCAAAATCAGTGAAAACAGCAGCCCTGGGCTAGCGTACCTTCTGCCCTGTCTATCCTCTGGCTCCAATGTGGTGCTTCACCTGGGTTCAAAGGGCACAAGCTTCCCTCCAAACATGTGGTGCTTCTGTGGATGGTGCCTGCTTACATCCTGTTCAGTTTTGCCCTTCTGCGTTTTGGGTTGAACTCCATGCATTCAGGTTTTCAGAGCAGCAGGTCATTATTGCCCAGGTAAAGGAACTCGGTGTAGAGGTGGAAATCAGCCCTGTCCAACAGCTGGAAGAGTTGCAGGCCAGTGGAGCCCTCAAAATGGAGGCCGATCAGAATGTAGTTTATGGGCCATGAGAGCAGCTCTGTACGCAGGACAGATCCTACCCATAGTGTTGAACTGTGATGCTTATACTTAAAAAGTTCTCTGTGCTTTATTAAATATTTCTAAACATGCTTACTTAGGAAAGTCAATACTATGCCAGACACAGCATAAACACAAACCTATTGATGGCAGTTTCTTCATGTGAGCTGAGCTAGACTATTCTCCTAGTGCAAGCACTGCTCTGGGTCTTATCAAAGGCAGAAATGCGTTTCAAAGACAGTTCTTATTTTCATAGTTCCCAGCCCCTGAGGGGCAGGGGGACAAAGTCAGCTCTGAACTGCTGGCCTGGCCTCACCAGCCAGACTTCAGGACACCCTGCTTGCTCTTGGCAATGTCAGGTCTTCAGGGAGGAGATGGAGCTTACCAAGCAAAAGGTGTGATTCTTGTAGCCTGTTGAGGCAGTTACTGAAAACAGAAGCTCCTCGAAGTGGCAACCAAATGGGACAGTCTGGCCCAAGCTCTAGGTTTCAGGGGCCAAAGACCCCCTATATTGCAGTATTAAGCTAACATCATTTGTGAGTGAAACAACCTCCCTTTTTGAACTGGGATTCTGGTGACTCTCTGCAGTGGCTGTCTCAAGAGTGACACATAATATTCAAACAACCTGAACCAGAATCAAAAGAGATAAAAGACAAGATGTTTTTGGTGTCCATAGCAGAGTCAAAGAAGGTGTATCTGGGGAAAAGCTGAAGAAGATCCATTGCCTAGGCTGAAGGTGATGGGGAGACCACCCCAACGACAAAATGCCTTGTCCCCTGTGCACAGGAAGAAGCAGAGCATGCACAAATACCTACAGGGAACAAATCATAATGGAGCTGCACTATGGGTGATGAGAGGCTTCTACTGTTGCCTTTGTGGGGAAAGCTCAGGCTGGTTGGGAATTTCTGCTTAGAGTAGCGTTGTATAATTGGGGGAGGGGGGTGGGGTGGGGAGGAGAGGAGAGGCAAAACTCTAGGTGGTGGGGAAAATTTATTGCAATGCCCATGTCTCACAGTAATCGGAAGAACACATTATCTCCTACATTGCCTTCCTCACCAGTAGGTCACAAAAAGGAACATATTATTCATACTAAATGTAGGGAAACAAGGTACAATGACTTTCTTCAAGTTGGCCAGCCATTGCAGTACCCCCTCAGCACTGGGCAATCCCAGCGCAGATGTATGTTCTCTCAGCCAGACCAAACAGACCTGGGCAAGAATACTGGCTCCACACAGCTCCTAGCGATAGCAATCCTAATGACAGTTTTGAAAACACTTCAATGATCTTTGTATGTGTGTGTGTGTGTGAAGAAGAAACAATGAACAATGTCACTGAGAAAGTTCCACTGTATCCAAATTATATGTTGATATTTGCAAGTACTCTCCACACATGCACAAAAATACATATTAACTGTAGCTTATAAGTGGTTTCAGACCCACAGAATTACTCCTGTAAATATCTCCTTAGGCACAAAAATAATTCTTACAAAAAAATCATTTTATTGCATATGTGCACTTGTTCTTCATTTGCTGTAGAAAGACACTTTCAAGCTACCAAATGCTATTAGTTTTTTAAAAGGAAAATTTCCTGCCAAGTGTATTTATCTATTTTAACTAGAAATTATTTGGAAGGATGAGAAGCCTGAGCAGCTGGTAAACTTCTCTTGATTATTTTCCCCTACATTTCTAATAATGAACTAAAATGATTTTAGCACCTTAAAAATACTTCACCTAAACAGATTATGCATCGGCAAATTTTGAACTGTACAGAAGTCCTGGAACACGGAAATGGTGATGGGGTTAAAAAAAAAAAAAACAAAAAAAAACTAGAGAGAAGTAACAGAGGAAATAAAAGGCATTTAGGGAACACACAGAGGAAGTTAATGAAGAGAAGTCCACTATTGCAGGCTACATTGTCACTGTAGTGAAGGGCTTTGCAGTATTACAGGGATGTATTGAACAGCAGGTGGTTTCTTATAATGCCAATGGTTTTGGGGGTGGCTCTGGGCTACATGCAGGGGGAAAGCAGAGGAAAAGAAGAGGATATCATGGGATAGGAAGGGCTGAGGGAGCAGTGCTTGAGGAGGGGATCCCTCTACCTCCCCAATATCCAGACACAGTGCAAGCTTTCCTGGGGCAGATCCTGTTGTCCCTTCTCTTCAGAATTCACCATGCTGGAGGGGGACAGGAGGACAGATGAACCATTCCCACACATGGCCCAACATCTGCCAGAACCCCACTGTGCCACACTAGAAGCCCAGCCAAACCATCTGAGCATGCCCCTGGGATCTGCTCTGCCAAAGCATTGATGGTGAGCTTTGCCATCACTGTCCATGAGGAAAAAAGTGTCCATCTCTGTAATGACTGGGGTGGCAAATTTTGCTCCTGTAGCAGAAGTGCACTGAGGTGGCTCTGAATGGGAGTTTAGAAAGATGATTATCCACTCTCTCATGTGCCTCTGGAGGAGGCTGGTGCATGAACCGGACCAACAGAGGGGTAGAAAAATATGTTCTGCAGGGCAGGATGGAGATTGGTGTTATTTCCGGGGGGTTGCACAGCAACAGTGCAGTGGTGGCAGCCCTGGAGTCTGGTAGAGTGGAGTCTGGTAGTACTATACAAACAATACTGCTGTTTTGGAAGCAAGCATGGAGTTTGTGGCCCCAGATGTCTTCAGTTAAAATGTTTTTAGATTGTTTTGGAGGACTTTTTTTTTTTTTTCCAAAAAATCTCCCGTTCAAAGAGCAGTCTAAGTGTGGAGCATATGGCTTTAAACAAACGTGAGCTTTCTTAGGGGAATACTGACTTCATGGTGTGTTTGTACAATACATGGCACAAATATGTTCTACTGAATTACTTTAGTTCAAATAGTAGAAATAACTAGTAATAGATGTCCTAAAGAGCTGTGCAGAAAAAAAAGTCCACTGTAAACAAAACTAAAGATGTACTTTGGGATCCTGTTTTTGAGAGCACTTTGACTGTGCTGTACACTTTAATAATATATTTGAAGACTCGTGTTGTGTTCCCCCATCAGTGAAATTGCGCCAAGTAGTAAGATTATATGCTAGAAGTGCCATTACATAACATTATGGCCTTGTCCAATTTTTCTTGAGTACACCAGGAACAATAGGAGGTTATGAGCCACCCACACCCTCAGTCACAGCTCCAAGTCCTCTCCTAGTCAGCTGTGTCTCAAAAGATTTTCCCTCCCCCTCTGTTTACTCCCAGGGTTGAGTTTTATTGTTTGGTTTGGTTCGGTTTTTCTTTCTGGCAGTCTTTGGTTTTTCTGGTCTTACCTATTGATTCTTGCTTAAACAGTGTCTGAGCTTTCAGTTTGCCTGAGGACAGTCTCCTGTTCCCTCGTAGCTTAGGGAAGCAGAAAAGGATGGCAAAAGCAAGGGGAACGAATGATGTTTCTCTACGACATCCCACTAGCTGGAGCATTCTCTGGGCAAAGGGAGGCTGGAGTGTGGTCTGCTGCTCCTTCAACCCTCAGGTGTCTGCCAGGCTGTCAGCTTTGCTGGAGTCCTTCCCTCCAAAGGTTTCCTTGTAGAACGGAGAAGGCTTTTTCCTTCATTGCAACTCATGTGTTGCTGTGAAAAACTTTGATTTTGGTGGCTGAATTTTATGACCAAAAGTTGTCTTCAAGATTCTTGTGCAACTTCACTATATGCTTTCCAGCAGTACAGGAAGGTGAAGAAGTTATTCTGTATTTGTACAATGAATGAACAGGTTAATTGGCAGTTACCTATATTCTGACTGGAAGATACTACCATGAGGTTCATCTGTAAGGGCAGAGCACCTCAGGTGATGTGTCGCTTCTCAGCTCTGCAAGGAGACTGAAAGGTGGCAGTGCTGCCACTGCTGTGTAAAGGTGCTTGGAGTAACAGGGCAGTCACATGTACAGTTTCCATGCAAAATGAAGGAAGAAAATGGAGAGGCAAGAGCAACAAATATTGCACCAAAGTGGAGCTGCTGTGGCTCTTCCAGAGACCAGGATGCTCCTGAAGGAATTGAGGTTGGTTGTTTTTACTTGCAGGTAGCTCTGTACTTAATTTGAGTAGCTCTCAGCAAGAGCCTGGTGCTCTGGTATGTTTAATAGACAGCTGGAGCACAGGGATTTGCTGTTTCTTTAATGAGATGGAAAATATGTGAATCTCTCTCATTTGACTGGTGGTTGTAACCCCTCTGCTCCGATTGGCTCCTGCCCTGCAATATTTTAAACTGTTTTGCAAGCAACAAAAAATGCAACCTCAGCTCTTCATACTATTCAGCTGAAGTAGGAAAAACTCCAAAAATTACATGAAAGAGAAGATGATGCGGAAAAAAATAAAAAAAAAAAAAACACCCACCACAATAGGCAAAGCAAATGGGCTGTGAAACTGCTGATAGGGAAAATGTTTTCATGATGTAGCGAGTGCTCTGAGTCACTCTTCTCCTTTGAGTCCAGTGTTGTTCCCAATTGACACTGACAGGAGTTTTGACAATACAATGCACAAGAGCAGGATAGGGCCCTTCCCTTTGTTCCTGTGGATGCTGTCTGATTGTTGGATGTTTTTGTTTGCAACAATCCCAGATCCTCTTGTTTAGTTTTGTGAGGAGTCTCCATGTGTGATGCAGATCCCCCTGAGGTACCACAGGATCACCACCCCCCCCACCCCCCACCCCTGTGGATTTCACCTGGGGACTCAGGTGGCTTCTCCTGACAGGCGTTTTAGGAACCCCCAATTTCAGACCTTGGGAAGGTCCCCAACATTTTGAGGCTGTTGGAAATCTTCTCTCCCTGCTGATGATGACTGAAGCCTCCTTATTCCTGGGTGTACCAAAGCATCGGGCAGAAAAACCAGCCCATATGAGATATTTGCTAGATAATGGGTCTTTGCAATCTCACTAAACTCCCCTCCAACCTCTCATTTTTTCTGTCACTTCAGTACATCCGGACTGCAAACCATCCCAGCAAAAAAACCAGGTATGGGGGTTATGGAGCAAGGCAAGTTTGTAAACACTAAGGAGGGAGGCTATGTAAATCTGTTTAGGCAATTTTCATCTTGACAGTTGGCATTTAGTACTTAAATAACTGTGTAAGCAATTTGGGAATAATGACCAGCGTGCTCAGTGCAAATGTTTTTAAATCTTCTTTAGCTTTTCTGTACTGAACGCCCTATGAAAATACCCTCTGGAAACCAGACAAGCAAACAGCACAAATTGTTGGAGGACCTTATAATTTTGATTTAGTTACAGAAATAGAAGCTAAGATTATCCTACCTGAAACAAAACATTTCTGATAAATGCATCTAAGAGAATGTGTATCCCAATTTCAATCCTGAAAGTACCCATTCTTAAGTCAAAGTCATGCTTCAAGGCCTTTGTCCAGAATGACAAAATCTTCCCATGTGGTCTCTCTAATATTATCACAAATGGCCCTTTTAAGTTTGACTGACAGCTCAGGCTAGTGTTCCTTTGATTATGAATGAGGTAAAGTGTTTGCATAGAAAAATGGTATTTTATAGAAGATCTCTCAGCAGTAGTGCTAGTGAAATTTTCAAACACAGAGTTTACTCATTGAAAAGTGGGGTTTTGGCTGAAATAGCAAGAAATCTGTCTCTTTTTTAACTATTGAAGTTGCTATACTTGGCATAGAAATAATTCGTTTTTAAAATGCTTTTAACTACATTTTTGAAGACAAATAGGACAAGAGCTAAATATCTGGTTTGGCACTCAAAATATGGTTTCAATTCTGTGTAATTTGGTTGTTTTCTTTCTTTTCTTTTTTTTTTTTTTTTTGTTCTTTCGGGAGACAGGGTTTGTTCATTTGTGGGAACACAAAGCAAGGTTCTATCTGACTCTTCTTTTTATCTTCCGTACAAAAACATAAATAATACAGACGGTCCACAAGGATTGAATTCAAATGCTTCAGAAAGTTGTACTTCTTTTGAGATGTGATAATTTACCATGTGTATTTTCCTTTTTCAAATGGAAAGTAAAATGAGTTTATTCTATTTACTCTTCTGGTAACATCTCGAGGTATTTTCATCCGATTATTTGTGATGTTTTCCATAATTTAGTCTATGAAGTGATTGAACTTCCATGTTTAGGCAAGCTGTAAGCCTGCTGGTGCTGGTTCCCACTAGTGACATAACTTCTATACTTGGAAAAAGTATAACAGGCAGAATTTCTTTTAAGGAAAAAGAACACATATTTTCCTGCTAGCATATCCTAAAATTTAAGGGATGTCCAATAACTTAAAGCTTGTCCCTTGTTAAAATTTGCAGTCCCAAGGTATGTCAGAGAAAACAACTTTGAAATAAAGCTGAGTTAAGCACAAAGAGAATTTTTATTTGCTTTGACATTCATGCAACTAATCAAGTCTTGGGTATGATGCAGTGGAATATAAGGAAAATTAAGGTTGTAACACTATGCAGTAGTAATGAAAATACCTTATACCAGAATGGAAAGAGTAACTTTACAACAGTGCTGGAAAATGTTTAGAGGATAATCAATTTAAAAAAAAAAAAAAATCAAGAATTTTCTTCATAGGAGAGACTGTTTTACTGGCTGGTAAAAATAAATTTTAAAAATACATAAAGAATAAACAACACATGTCAATGATGTCTATAGCTTATTAGTTTATCTGATACAATGAGATACATTCTGTTTGAAT
This sequence comes from Anser brachyrhynchus, assembly GCF_964034855.1. Taxonomy (NCBI): domain Eukaryota; kingdom Metazoa; phylum Chordata; class Aves; order Anseriformes; family Anatidae; genus Anser; species Anser brachyrhynchus. The sequence goes on from NC_137694.1 coordinate 73,610,462, forward strand.
TCCTCTTAGATGTAAACCTAAATATTTCCACGATATCATCATACATTTTCTCTTCCTCTGGAGAACAGCCAGCCAGCAGAAAGTCGTTTTTCTTTCTTTTCCAACAGTGTCAGGGGCAAATCAGACATCACTGATGAAACCCTTTTGATTACTCCATGAAGCCAACGTGATTACTTGTATGAAAAAGGCAAGGGGTTTTGACTGACCGTGAGGATACCCAGATGTTGCTCTCAGGCATGTTTTCTTGGCTCAGCAGCCCATGCCCACTGGGAGGAAACTGGGGAAGGTGTTATCCCAGAGCTGTACATCCATCTCTCCAGGCACTGTGAATACCCAAGTCTTTTGTAGGGAAGAACTAAAGAGTGATTTCCTTTGACAAAGGGACATCTTTTCCTGAGGACATTGCCTAGGAAATTGATATGCTATGCTTACTGTAGGCAGGAATGTCTATCATGCATCGTATTAAGGGTTCTTGACATATTTTAGAGTAGGTAGTAGGGCATACGTACATGGATTTTTGTAATCAAAGGATAAGTTTCCTCAATCCCTTCAACTTTTCATAGGCATGCAGAAATGTTAAGAGGAGACTCTTAGCAAATTTGGAATCTCCCTTTTGTACATCTGCCTAACAACTGGCCTCATAAAAAATCTCTACAAACCTTAAACTGTGATTGTAAATATTTCACTCTGGATCTGCTGTGCTTTTAGACAAGCTGCAAATACAGTAGTCTAGGATGTACTAGATGTGGGAATAAAAATGTTGTTTTTGCAGAGTTACATTGTTTAAAGGTAAGGAATGGAGTATTGAGATATGCTTGCAGTGATAAGAAAACCTAGCAGGCGACCTTGTAAAATGCAGACAACCAGACTCCTTAGGACAGTTAGGTGAAAAACACGGTGTTAAGTCAAGTCAGATAAGTGAAGAAACATTACCACTTCAAACAGTAAAAAAGTCAAAAGAAATTTGAAATTTAACAGGCCGGCAACTGAAGGCCAGGCATTGTCTGTGAAGCATCAGATAGATTGTGAACCTGGATTACCCACTCAGTGGGGAAACAGGGGAGGGTCCTGTCATCAAAAAGTATATAAACTGTGTTTTGGAACCAGTAGGTGCGCTCCTGCTTGTGGGGCGCCCGCCATTGCAATCGCGAATAAATTACTACTTCACTGAGATCCTCGCCTGAGCCTAAGTCATTGGCTACGGAGTGTTTGTCACATAGAGAAGTTGAAGGCCTAGGAGATGGAAGATTTGTGTTGAGACTTGCTCCACCTAACTGCAGATTCCTCTGTGAGCTGCTTAAACTGACTGAGGCTCCCTTTGAAGGTAATCAAAATAGTTGGCAAATTTTTAGATTCATGCCTAAGGATAGGTGCGTTGTATCCTAGGTCTTGGCCTCTAGCCTCATTTCTATCATTTATTGCTTGAGTTTAAACTATTTGCTTCCTTCCTAATTCTGTTTCTCCTTCTCTTCCTTGCCTCCTTGGAGTCTGAATTTCATGGGCCTGTTCATCTCATCATGTGCTTGTACACTCTGTAGCTGGGCATCTCAAGTAAATTACTAGATGCTACCAAAATCCAGCCTATAACTCCATATGAATACTAGGCTGAAAATTTTGCTTTTCTACCAGATTAGCCTTTTCCCTATATTAAAAAACGAACAAACAAAGAAAAACCATAGAGATCCTTCTTTTCCTTTGAAATAGGAGTTGTTCTGCTACCAGCTGGAGAGCATCACCTCTTGCTGTGTATACAGAGGGCCAGCATGATGGCTAGATGCAGGACAACTCCTGCAGAAATTTTTCCTGCTCAGGGAGAGAACATTTCTTTTTCCTCCTCTCTCTGCCAAGCGGTTCCCATAGCATCCTTTCTTCCTCTCCTCTTGCCAGGTCTGATTTGGGATCCATCACTCTAGAAAATTCTGCTGGACTACTGCCCCTTTGAGATTAATATATTTGAGTGAAAGATAGAGCAGTGCAAAATTTACTCTACAGCAAACCAATGTGTTTCATTCTAAAACTGACCTGCCAATAGGATGTGTTTTACAGATGGCATTTGCTTCAGGACAGTATTTCCCAAAAAAAAAAAAAAAAAAAAAAAAAAGGGTGGGGGGAAATCAAGGTAATCAATAACAGCCTTTGTGATTTGCCTTAGTATCTGTTTTACTTACTGTCTCTTGTCTTTAGAAATTCAGGTTAAAAGGCATATAGATTAAAAAATGACTGACATATTCTACTATATTACATCAGATTTAGGGTCGCTTCTTCAGTATTTAACCTACTGTTCATTTACTATTAGACTTATTTTTAATATAAACCTATATGTTGCAGTGTATCTTGGAGGTAAAAGCAGTGACTACACCAGCTAAAAACAGAAAGGGTCCATGCTAATTTCCGTCCCTGATTTCACTTCTGGCCCAGTACTGTGGTGCATGATCTCTACAGTCTCTACTCTATTTGAGCCATGCTGTCATGCCACAAGAGAGATAAAGCTTCTCTTTTAAGTAGCAGTGCTGTCAGCAGGTCTACACCAAGGCCAAGGGGACAGAGTTGCATGTGATCCTGTTCTTCCTTTATTTGAAGGGCAAATATGCTTTTAAGGTGGAGATGACATGATCAAAGTCATTTCATTAGTGACTCAATTCATAATTCCGCTCTGGTCTTCAGATGTGTGTTCCCCATGTCATTCAATTACTGTTACTGAATTTTAGCAGCTTTTTCAAGGAGATTTAACATTGTATATTATTAAATGGGTAAGATCTTGGAGTTTCCCTCTTCCTCTGATCACTTATTTCTTCTTTACAAGTCACAGGAGAGCAGGGTTTAAATAGCAAATTGACATCTGCCATACAGTTACATGGAACTTATCTATATTTAGACTGATGTCTTTAGCAGCTATGCTCATCAGGATCATCCTCAGCCAGAAAGACTGTAATTATGGCATTCAAGCAAACCAGAGTATTTCTTTCACGCTAGTTTGAATCTGGAGTCTCATCAATGAATTTGCCTGGTGTAATGAAAAATAGTATCTGCTTCCCACTGCACAGACAAGGCTTCAATTAGAGTTTAAGCCAGGTTGAAACCATGTCAGTTTTTAAAGTATAGCTACAAATAGCTACCAGTTTTGTGAACATAAGAAGGCTTAGGTCCATGTTATAGTTTCATCAATCATTGTTGTGACCATGAGAATATAAACTAGAGACAGAATCTTTGTTCAGAATAATTAGTATAAGTCAAGAAAACGGGGGGGGGGGGGGGGGGGGGGGGGTTGGCACATGAGCTTTTCCCAGACCTTGAAACTTTTACTGGTTAAGAAATTGCTGAGTTAAAATTTGAAAGAAATTAAAGCTTTGAAAAACTTTTCTTGCTAGAGTTGTTCTTTAACAAAGTTGACTGCTTATGACTTAGTGAAAAAAGCCAAGCTTTAATGAAAACACTTGAAGGTGTTACAAACTGAGACAACTCTAGTAGCAAAGTTCTCTGTGTTCAAAAATTCTGCAGACTGAAAGAGCTAGTAAGAGTTCATGGCTGCTGAAATTGCAACCCTAGAACAGCCTGGAACTTGACAGCTTTGGGTTCTGAAGACCTCTTCTGGAAGCTTTTTGGTCTATTAAGTGAAAGTGAATTTGCTCACATTTATGTCAGGCTGTTTTATGTGTCAGGCCTACTGCCACCACAGCCCTGACAGAACCGCTGCGGTTGTAGCTGCTCTCTCGTGGTAGGATGCTGTAACTGCTTAAGGGGGCACAAGCAACACAATTATGTTGGCAGAGCAGTGTGGTCTGTGATGTGGACAAAGCTTTCAAGCACCAACCTGATCTAACCTTCTGGAAGTTAATGGTTGCATTGCCTGAAGTCTCTTTTTAAGTAGAAGTGGAAGGTCCTTCAAATACTTCATGGAAGGACTGGTCTTCTTACAGAAAGAAGAGAAAGATGTTTTGTCTATAGCAGTGCAACTAACTTTCTGGGATGCCTGGGAAATTTGGGGTGAAAAAAGCAAGTGTATATAATTAATGTAGTTTTAAAAGGCCTGTGCTTGTGCCTGATTGTGCTGAGCTGCTTCTGGAGCTAGTCTTGGACCAGGCCTCCTTTGTGTGGAGCAGTAGCCAAACACCGAGAAAGCACACCTCTTTCACCCCTACAAGTCTACCCACAAGGGACAGCGTTGCCTCAAAGGTAGGCATGGCAAAGCTTTTGTAATTCTACTGTCTATTCCAATAATGCAGAAAGCAAAGTAAAATGTCCTTGGTAGGATATTATGAGACTTCTAGGAGATTTGAAATTTTCTCACTTGTCTGTGGTCAGTAACACTGTATTTCCTAGCGAGTCATCAACAGACACTAAATGTTTATGCTTATTTATTTGTGCAGAGAAGCTGAGTAGAACAGGCATGTTTGTTCACAGTTTGGGTTTTTATTTTTTATTTTAAATAAGAAGGCCTTTGCCAGAGAAAACAAACCAAATTTTTTCTCTTCCTCATCTCTCAATGTGATATAAATACCATACCATAATTCAGTGTTGTTAATTAATATGTATTTTCCATTACCTTCCTCCTGGAGAGTTCATTATCTTGAGGAATGTAACTCTTCATTCAAACATTTCATTTTTTAGAAGAAGAAAGAGACAGAGGCGCAAAAGAAGTACTTTAACTGGATTGTGTAACAATGGCTGTGATAATAATTGTCTGGGAGAATTATATGGAGGTAACAAAAGGCATCAAAATGAGTACATTACAAAGACTCTTTTATGACTGAAAAATACTGATGTCCTTAAAAACAAGAGAGAGAGAAATAGGAGCTGGGTGATTTTGTAGGAAAATGCAAAGATTACATTGAAGTTTGTCTTTGCACAGGGAAAGGCATTTCCTTAGGACTTCCAGATTAAATTTTATATTTTTTCTGTTTCCTCACTCCTATTTCCACAGCACATTTTCTCACATTCTCTGTGCTGTACTCTTTCCTGCTTCTCTAACATCAGTGAGAGGCTGGGCTAGTCAGCCTGAGCTGGTCTCCGTCAGTTTTGCATGCATGAAGCTGAGCAGCTCTGAGATTATCTTCAGCCGCTGTGCCAGTGTGATTTTTCTCTGTACAGACAGCTCATGCCCAGTTTGTTTTGGTAGTCTAAACCTGGTGCTGGTATGTCACCCTTTAGGATCTGGTTGTGTAAATGGTGCCAGATGAGGTAATCCTGAGTCTGCCCCGAATCCCACTGTGTTTAATGAGGGGAGGCTGGGGACATATAGGGTAAACCAGAGGGAGATATAGAGGAAAGCAGAGGCAGAGGGGGTATACTAGTTATTCTGGGCACCCATCACCATGACAGCTACCTATTATTAGATCTATCATACACACACTTATTTCCACAGCATGCAGAGGGCTGGTCTACTAGTTGAAAGATGGTTTTCTGCCACTTTTAAAATTGTCAGACACTCTTTATTTGGACCCAGCTGACATGTGGATTCAAGCTTGTTAGTTTTTTCTTAACTCTCATTTATAATCATGATAAGTCTGTTTTTATTATCATACATTTCTGCTGAAAGGTTGCACTTGCCATATCCATTTGGAACACTGTAGCCATGTGTACTGAACACTGCGTTCAGAAATTCTTATTATTGTCACCAAAGTACAGCTGTATCTTAAGGGTGGTACAGAATTAGAATAAGCTATAATGAAGTACTGTAGGTTGTTAGTACACATGACACTTAACATCACTTTGGTATGTGGAAATGAGCTACTTTACACATCTGGATAAAAGGAAAAAATGAGATTGAAAATTCTTTAAAGCTAGCAAGGAAGGTGTCGTCTTCAATGTAGCAGATGGTTTCTTCCTGTAGCTGATGGCTCCCCAGGTGATGACCTTTCCATGGCTAGTGTTGATAGGTACTTTAAAGGGATAATAACATGGGGGAAGGAAAATCTGCGTTGAAAAAGCAATTTATTTATTTTGCTGAGAGGGTAGTTGTTGGATCAGCTCTCTGAACATGTAACCAGAAGGGCCGCCCTCGGCGTTGGAGGAGAACAGGGATATGTGAATGGAAGCAAGAAAGGCAGCAGGGCTTGGCACTCCCAGCCCATGTTGCCCTGATGGAGCACTATTGACCCACTGCAATATCCTTTTTCCCCACAGGAAGACAATTTTCCAGTTGTGTGCTCAGAGCTTCCTGCAGCTTTCTCCTGACTGAAGCCTGTGGTTGAAGGCAACATGGTGACTGTCCTTGTGGTCCATTTACAGGCCATGGCTTGGGTCTGCATCTCCAAGTGACACTGAGTCACTAGAGCTGGCTGGGAGACAGAAGAAAAGAAATTGTTTAATAGGAAAATATGGAAAATACTTTTTTTTTTTTTTTTAAGAACACATTGAAAGAGGCAGTAGTTTTTTAGAGTGTGTGAGGAGGAGAAACCAAGCAGTGTTAATCTAATTTTTGATTACAGTGTTTGTAATTCATGTGCGATCAGGGCTGTCCTGAACCGAGGACCAGAGGTGGGACCCAGTACCTGCCCTTCCTCTGAGGTGCAGAGATGCTCAGAGCCAGGCTGGTGATATCAGGGCCCTGCAACAAAGTTGGTGGCAGTCCTGATGACTTCTTCCAAGCCAGAGATCTGGGACCTCTGCAACAGCATGGACTCCCAGATCCCGAAAAATTATGCCCAAGAGGGAGGGGCTTGTGCAGCCCCCCCTCAGGGAGCACAGTGCAGAGATGATTTTCCAGGGCTGCCTGCTCATCTTGGCAGATGCTCCTTCCTTAACCCTTCCTCTCTTCACCTTCCTCCAAAGAGCTCCTTTCCCCAGTCAGAGCGTGTTTTCCCCAGCCAGTCACTAAATCAGGCGGATGTCTCCCTTCCCCCACCTGACACAGCCACCACGAATGCCTGCTGATCAGTCCTTTCAGGTAGTCTCTGCTCTTTGCTGTTTTGGTTATTAAATGATACATACACACAAGAAGGGGAAAAAAAAAAAGGGGGGGGGGAATAGAAAAAACACCACCTTACTGCTGCTAACACCTTTATGGCTGGAGCAGCATCGCCAGGCATACAAATAGCAGGGATCTTATGGCAGTGCAATGTTTAGCCAGCCAAACCATGCCAGATTGAAGGATGGAGAGGGGGGTGTAAAATTATTCCTGCGGGCCTGGAGGGGTGGAGCGTTCCTTTCTCTGCTTGCTTTGAGTTACAGCAGTCCTGGGGAAGCCCAGGTCTGCGATGCTGGTGTTGTAAATGAAGGGATTAACTTGGCTGCGCTCTGCCAGCCCTGTTTTTAGGACAAAGCCCCCGTCCTGGCAAGCTGCAGCCATGAGCCCCCTCCTCTCCCACTGCCCAAAACAAGACAAGAGGCAGAGTCCAGCCACTCTCCCCACTGCCCAGCACATCCTGCATCCTCCCCTCGTCTCGCCACAGCGCACACGGAGCATCCGTACCGTAGTGAACGAGCACGGCTGTCGTGCAATAAAGGATGAGACCTTGAGAAAAGTCAAAAGCATCTAGGGGAAGAAAACAGGTTGGACATGTAAAAAGAAAAGAGTTCAAGAGTTTCACCAGTGAGCCATGAAATGAAAAGTAACAGCTGATGTGCTGGAGGAAAGGAGCAGAGTCATCAGCAGAAACTATGGATCCAAGGTTAACGGGGGGGGGGGGGGGGGGCGGGGGGGGCGGGGGGGGGGCATTGGGAGATCAAACTTCAAGTAATTACCAAGGCAAAAGAGAAAGCAAGAGAAAGAGATCTGGGCTATTGCCTTGTATGCACTACAATCGCTGTGAAAGAATCGCCAGGAAAACCCCCGTCCACACATTAGCAAAAGCCTTTGCATTGTCAAGAGCGAATGCCCCTCTCCTTTAATGCAGGAGGCTGAGCACCTGATTTACTTTAAAAAAAATAATAAATAAATCCCAGAGGACTTCCAAGAATTTGCATTTTCTACCCCCACAGTTGCTTGCCCAGGAGGCTGAAAGGAAGAAATTACTTCACTTTTCTTCTGCTTTTTTTTTTTTCTCTATGTACAAAATAAACACAGAAATAAAGAGATGATGAGTGGTGTAGTGGTGGTATAGGGTGTGATCATGCAACTAGGTGTGGATTAAAAATACCAACAGTAAGTGGGAAGATCCACTACATTTTTCACTTAGAAATATGAATGACTGTTTAAACGAATGTGTTAAAGCTGAGAAGAATGTTTTGTTCTCCTATTGAGATGCGAAGTTGGAGGCATAACAATGAAACCAAATCCAAGAGAGAATTTGTCCTGCTCTTATTAAAATTAAATATGTCCTCAATGCGAAGAAAAAGCAGTGTGAAAGTTTTCCCGTTAGGCACCCCCTCACTGCCAGGTGCACATGTGAAGCAGTCAAAACAGCAACTCCTGCTGCTGAAGCCCGCCCAGGGAGCAGCGGCATGTCCCCTTCCCTGTCCCAGCTGTAGCATCCCATCCGCACATGAGGCTTTTTCTGTGAAGTTGGCCCACACCCAAGAGCAACACAGCCAACGTGACCCAAAGGAATGAGCTCTTCTGTGGGCTCCCCCTCGCTTCCTGTTCCCCATGGTCTCCTGGGCCAGATCCCCAGCTCACGGACCCTGCGCAGGGGCTGCGGGGATGCGCAGAGCTTTGCGCTCTTTTGTTCCAAGGCAGCTGAGGCTAGACTACGTTTCCCAGCAGGCTTTTCCAGCCTTCTTCTCCCCCCCCTCCCCCCCTCCTCCTCAGCAAGAGGGGGTGGGCTGGGTGCGGGAAGGAGAATTACCAACAAAAAACGCATTCACTTTGCTGACACATCGTGTGCATTAAGCATGCAAGAGGAGCAGGGCTGCGAGAGACAGAGGACTGAAAATGAGGGGGACTTTGCCTTCGAAATGAAAGTCCATAGTCATGTTTTAAAAGGGGAGGGGGGGGGGAAGGTAAAAGGAAGCCAAAATGGTTAAGTCCTGGAGTAACAAGAAGGTAGCCCTAACCTTGGAAATGTTAATAAACATACAGCAGAGGGACAATACCCTCTCCTTTGTGTGCAGAGATGAACAAGATTTGTGCGGTCACTCCAGATAAACAACTTATGCAACTATTTCCCCTTCACAAACTAAAGCCCATACACGTCTTGCATCATGTTTGTCACCAGAAAAATACTCATTTTCTGGCCGCTGTAGAGCCTACAGATTGTTTTACTGATCTTCTGCATCAGATGGCTTTAGCCTTCTGGTACTACATATATTCGGATCTGAGGTCTGTGTAAATATGTATAAACAGAATACATATTTTGTAACAGGTTTATTTTTAGTGCCTGTATTTTTACACTGGAGAGAATGAGGTCTGTTTAATTAATATTGAACCTATTGGTTTGAGAGTGATTAACTCTGTTAACAGACTAACAGAGATTTAGCGGAAGCTGAAACCTTAACAAGGCTTTAAAAAAAAAAAAAAGTTAAAAATTGCTGGGTTTAAGTGGTCTTCCTATAAACACTGCCCTCTTGGTTATACCTTTGACTTCAGCTAAGTGATGCTAGTTTAAATGAAGAGTCATTGGCCTTGGGTTTCTAAAGAATCCTGGTGATAGAGTTTCTCTATAATGAGAGGTTGAAAGCAGTGATTATAATGAACTAAGGAATCTGTTAGTCAAGCCTCTGCTCCTTGGGGAGCTGATTCACACACACACAGAAACACACAGAATTGAATGGGCTGGAAGGGACCTCGACAGATCATCAGGTCCAACCCCCTGGCTGAGGTTCCTTAGAGCAGGCTGCCCAGGTAGGCATCCAGACGGGCCTTGAATATCTCCAGAGAAGGAGACTCCACCACCTCCCTGGGCAGCCTGTTCCAGTGCTCCGTCACCCTCACTGTGAAGAAGTTCTTTCGCATGTTGGTGCGGAACTTCCTGTGCTCTATCTTGTGGCCATTACCCCTTGTCCTATCCCCACAAACCACTGAAAAGAGGTTGGCCAAATCCCTCTGTCTCCCATACCTCAGGTATTATACACATTGATGAGATCCCCTCTCGGTCTTCTTTTCTCCAGGCTGAACACACCCAGGTCTCTCAGCCTTTCCCCATAGGGAAGATGCTCCAGGCCCCGTACCATCTTAGTGGCCCTCCGCTGACCTCTTTCCAGGAGATCCCTGTCTTTTTTGTACTGGGGAGCCCAGAACTGGACACAGTACTCCAGGTGAGGCCTGGCCAGGGCAGAGTAGAGGGGGAGGATCACCTCCCTTGACCTGCTGGCCATGCTCCTTTTAATGCACGCCAGGATGCCATTGGCCCTCTTGGCCACGAGGGCACACTGCTGGCTCATGGTCAACCTGTCGTCCACCAGGACCCCCAAGGTCCTTCTCCTCAGAGCTCCTCTCCAGCAGGTCATCCCCCAGCCTGTACTGATACATGCGGTTGTTCCTTCCCAGGTGCAGGACTCTACACTTGCTCTTATCAAACCTCATTTGGTTTCTTCCTGCCCAGCTCTCCAGTCGGTCCAGGTCTCACTGAATGAGAGCACAGCCTTCGGGCGTGTCAGCCACTCCTCCCAGCTTTGTGTCCTCGGCGTACTTGCTGAGGGTGGACACTATTCCCTCATCAAGGTCGTCGATGAAGATGTTGAACAAGACCGGACCCAGCACCGACCCCTGGGGAACGCCACTCGTCACAGGTCTCCAGCTGGACTCTGCGCCGCTGATCACCACCCTCTCAGCTCGGCCAATTAGCCAGTTCTCAACCCACCTTACTGCCCACTCCTCTATCCCACACTTTTTCAGCTTTGCTAGCAGGATGTCAAGGGAGACAGTATCGAAAGCCTTGCTAAAGTCAAGGTAGATGACATCCACTGCTCTCCCCCCATCTACCCAGCTGGTGATGCCATCATAGAAGGCAACGAGGTTGGTCAAGCATGACTTCCCCTTGGTGAATCCATGCTGACTACTCCTCATAACATTCTTCTCTTCCAATTGCTTGGAGATGGCATCCAGAACAAGCTGTTCCAACACCTTTCCAGGGACAGAGGTGAGACTGACTGGCCTGTAGTTTCCCGGATCCTCCTTCTTGCACTTCTTGAAGACCAGAGTGACATTGTCTATCCTCCAGTCTTCAGGCACCTCTCCTGTTCTCCAGGACCTTTCAAAGATGATAGAGAGTGGTTCGGCTATCACCTCTGCCAACTCCTTTAGCACACATGGATGCATCCCATCGGAACCCATGGATTTGTGTGCGTTGAGCCCACTCAGACGCTCCCAAACCACTCTCTTGTCAAGCAGGGGGGAGCCCTCCATTTCCCAGACCCTTTCTCCTCCCTCCAGGATCGAGGAGTCCCGGGGGGGGAGTCCTTGAAGCAAAGACTGAAGCAAAGAAAGCATTCAGTATCTCCGCCTTCTCGGCGTCTCCCATTACCAGGACACCCCCCTCGTTCAGCAATGGACCCACATTATCCCTAGTCTTCCTTTTACTGTTTACATACTTAAAAAAAACCCTTCTTATTATCCTTTATCTCTTCTGCAAGCCTCATCTCTAGGTGGGCTTTAGACTTCCTCGTCGCATCCCTGCAGGCCCTGACAACACTCCTATACTCCTCCCAAGAGGACAGGCCCCTTTTCCACATTTCATAGACCTTCCTCTTCCTTTTGATCTTATCAATGAGCTCCTTGCTCATCCACGCAGGTTTCCTGCCCCCCCTTCCCCGATTTCCTATTCTTAGGGATGCACCGATCCTGAGATTGGAAGAAGTGCTGTTTAAATATTGCCCAGCTCTCACAAGCACCCTTGACTTCTAGCAACCTAGCCCATGAGATACCCCCAAGCAGGTCCCAGAAGAGGTCAAAGTTGGCTCTCCGCAAGTCCAGGGTAGCAATCCTGCTTTTAGCCTTACTTCTTCCACCAAGTTCCATCTTGAACTCCACCATCTCATGGTCGCTGCATCCCAAGCTGCCCCCAACCTTCACATCCCTAACAATCCCATCCCTGTTGGTAAGGACAAGGTCCAGAAGCACCCCCCACCTCGTCGGCTCCTCCACCACCTGCGTCAGAAAATTGTCTTCAACGCATTGTAGGAACCGTTTGGATTGCATGTGCCTGGCCGAGTTGCTTACCCAACAGATGTCTGGATAATTGAAGTCCCCCATGAGAACCAGCGCCCGTGATCTTGAGGCTACTACCAGCTGCTTGTAGAAGGCCTCATCAACCTCCTCCTTCTGATCTGGTGACCTGTAGTACACCCACATAACAGTGTCCCCCATACCAGCCCACCCCTTAATTCTCACCCACAAGCTCTCCACTTGTCCTTCTCCCTCCCCTAGGTGGAGCTGGGTACACTCTAATTGCTTCCTCACATAAAGGGCAACCCCACCCCCTCGCTTCCCCAGCCTGTCTTTCCTAAAAAGGACATAGCCCTCCATGACAGCTTTCCAGTCATGGGAGCTGTCCCACCATGTCTCTGCGATCGCAACGAGATCGTGGCCCTGCGACCGAACACAGATCTCGAGCTCATCCTGTTTGTTTCCCATGCTCTGTGCAATGGTGTACAGGCACTTTAGGGAAGCAGCAGGCACTGTTACCCCTGGAGGGATGCAAGAAGAAGATTCCAGACGGGGTATCGGGATCATTACCTTTTCTGAGGAGCCCTCAGACGATCCTATGGGACAACTCAGAGGTTTTTCCCTACTATCTTCAACAGTGACAGCAGTGACAACTTCCCCCAGCCCTTCTCTGTCACTTTTAGCTCCCCTCCCTTCCCCTGTCAAACCTAGTTTAAAGCCCTGGTAATCAGCCCAGAGAGCTTGCTCCCCAACACACTTGTGCCCCACTTGCTGAGTTGGAGTCGGTCAGCAGCCCACATACCCGGCACATATAAGATATTTAAATACCACATATCCATTGTACAACAATTGTCTGTGTGACAAAAGACAAATATAATGTCAGTATACATTTGCCTCTGTCCTTCCGATAGGGGGGATCGATGCTGACAAACAGACTCGTCACATTAACACATGGCTTCTGGACTGGTGCAACCGGCAGAATTTTGGGTTTTTCGATCACTGGAAGGTCTACACGACACCAGGCCTGCTGGATCCAGATGGGATGCGCCTCTCTCAGAGAGGGGTGAGGATTTTTGCTCAGGAGTTGGCAGGACTGATAGATAGGGCTTTAAACTAGAGTCGAAGGGGGAAGGGGATAAAACCAGGCATGCCGGTGATGATCTAAGGGATGGTGTGCTAGAATCAGAGGGACTGTGTGCTAGTGAGGCCCTTCGGTCGGCTCCACAAGGTGCTGCATGTAGGGAGGTGCATTTGAAGTGCTTCTACACAAACGCACGCAGGATGAGGAATAAAATGGATGAGCTAGAAGTCTTGGCCCAGTCCCACAGCTACAACATCATCGGCGTAAGCAAAACTTGGTGGGATGAGTCCTGTGGCTGGTGTGTTGCAATAGATGGTTACAGGCTCTTCAAGAGGGACAGGCAGGGTAGGCGAGGTGGCAGGGTGGCAATATATGTGAAGGATGGGCTGGACTGTGTGGAACTTCAAGTTGGCAATGGCAAAGTTGAGAGCCTCTGGGTAAGGATTAAGGGACAAACAAATAAAGGGGATGTTGTTGTGGGAGTCTATTACAGACCACCTGGCCAGGATGACAACGCCGATGAATTATTCTTTGCAGAACTAAGAGATGCCTCAAGATCAACTCCCCTTGTCCTTATGGGGGATTTCAACTTGCCAGACGTCAACTGGGATCACCACACGGCTGACATGAGCAAGTCCAGGAGGTTCATAAAGCACCTAGATGATAACTTCTTGGTGCAGGTGCTAAGAGAGCCAACTAGGAAAGGTGCCCTCCTAGATCTGTTGCTGGAGAACAGAGAGGGTCTTGTGGGAGACGTGGCAATTGGAGACCAGAGAGGGTCTTGTGGGAGACGTGGCAATTGGCGGCCGTCTCGGTCATAGTGACCATGAAGTGGTTGAGTTTAGAATTTATGGTGATAGAAGGAAAACTGCCACCAAAACTTCAGCCCTGGATATGGGGAAAGCAGACTTCAGGCTGCTCAGGGAACTAGTCAGCAAGGTCCCCTGGGAAACTGCTTTTGAAGGCACTGGTGTCCATCAGTGCTGGTCAACCTTTAAGCACTGCCTCCTAAAAGCACAAGATCAGGCGATTCCAAAATATTGGAAGTCAGGCAGGCGGGGCAGAAGGCTGGCCTGGCTGACCAGGGATCTTCTATTGGAGCTTAGGCGAAAAAAGAAAGTGTACGGCTGCTGGAAGGAGGGTCAGGCGATGAGGAAGGAATACAGGGATGCTGTTTGTGTTTGTAGGGAGAAAATTCGTGTGGCCAAAGCCCAATTAGAGTTGAAGCTGGCCATGTCTGTGGGAGACAATAAAAAAGTTTTTTTTAGATATGTGAACAGAAAAAGGAGAACCAAAGAAAACATAGGTCCACTACTAGATGGGGAGGGTCTCCTCACAGACAATGACATAGGCAAAGCGGAGACGTTTAACGCCTTCTTCGCCTCTGTCTTCAACCCTGATGATGGGCTTCGGGACCCAGGGTGCCCTGAGCTGGAGGACCATGACGGTGGGAATGACAAACTCCCAACCGACCCTGAACGTGTGCGGGATTTGCTGCTCCACCTGGATCCATACAAGTCCATGGGTCCGGATGGGGTTCATCCCAAGGTGCTTAAAGAGCTGGCTGGCGTCATCGTGGGACCTCTCTCAATTATTTTTCAACGATCTTGGGAATCTGGAGAGGTCCCATTGGACTGGAAGCTGGCGAATGTTGTGCCAATTTTCAAGAAGGGTAAGAAAGAAGACCCTAGCAATTACAGGCCTGTCAGTCTCACGTCAGTGCCTGGTAAAATTATGGAGAGGATGATCCTTGAAGTTATTGAAGTGTACCTGGGGGACAATGCAGTTATTGGTCCCAGCCAACATGGGTTCATGAGGGGTAGGTCCTGTTTAACAAATTTGATTTCTTTTTATGATAAGATCACCCATCTAGTCAATCAAGGGAAACCAGCTGATGTGATCTTTTTTGGACTTCAGCAAAGCTTTTGACACAGTTTCCCATAGGATCCTACTGGACAAAATGTCCAGCATACAGCTAAACAAAAACATCATGCGATGGGTGACCAATTCGCTGACGGGCAGGGCTCAAAGGGTTATGGTAAATGGGGCCACATCAGGATGGTGGATGGTCACTAGTGGGGTCCCTCAAGGCTCCATTTTAGGGCCAGTCCTCTTCAATGTTTTTTAAAATGATTTGGATGTAGGACTAGAAGGTGTTTTGAGCAAATTTCCTGACGACGCTAAACTTGGAGGAGTTGTGGACTCTGTTGAGGGTGGAAAGGCCTTGCAGAGAGATCTGGACAGATTGGAGAGCTGGGCAATCACCAACCACATGAAGTTTAACAAGAGCAAGTGCCAGGTCCTGCACCTGGGACAGGGCAACCCTGGCTATATGTACAGACTGGGCGACGAGACGCTGGAGAGCAGCCCCACAGAGAGGGATCTGGGGGTTGTGGTTGACAGTAAGTTGAATATGAGCCAGCAGTGTGCCCTGGCAGCCAGGAGAGACAACCGTATCCTGGGATGCATCAAGCACGGCATTGCTAGTCGGTCGAGGGAAGTGATTGTCCCGCTCTGCTCTGCGCTGGTGCGGCCTCACCTCGAGTACTGTGTGCAGTTCTGGGCACCACAGTACAAAAAGGATGTAAAACTGTTGGAGAATGTCCAGAGGAGGGCTATGAAGATGGTGAAAGGCCTAGAGGGGAAGATGTATGAGGAGCGGCTGAGGTCACTAGGCCTGTTCAGCCTGGAGAAGAGGAGGCTGAGGGGAGACCTCATCATGGTGTACAGCTTCCTCAGGAGGGGGAGTGGAGGGGCAGGTGACCTATTCTCCGTTATCACCAGTGACAGGACCTGTGGGAACAGTGTTAAGCTGAGGCAGGGGAAGTTTAGGCTAGACATCAGGAAGAGGTTCTTCACCAAAAGGGTTGTCACACACTGGAACAGGCTCCCCAGGGAAGTAGTCACTGCACCAAGCCTGTTGGAGTTTAAGAAGTGTTTGGACTGTGCACTTAGTCACATGGTCTAAACTTTTGGGCAGACCTGTGCCATGCCAGGAGTTGGACTTGATGATCCTTATTGGTCCCTTCCAACTCGAGATATTCTATGATTCTATGATTCTATGCATTAGATTGAATTTTATTCTAAATGGTAAACTTGAAAGATTAACTTCTCTGTCTGGTTTGGCAGAAAAAAATTATTCTTGTTCAGCTGTTGTTTTCTTCAGAGTATTTTGTCCTTGACCCTAGAATACCTTGTCATGATTATTTTATTTTAAAGATCTTTCCATATATGTATTCAGAAAATAATTGCCTGTGCTGCTGATAGCCCATAAATGATTCCCGAGGGAGTAGTTTTAAATCTATGGTTTTCACATTAGTGTTTTCTGTTCACTTTTGTATTGTAGCAGCATGCACAAAGGTAACAGTCAAACCTATTTCACTCCATTATACCTTCACTTTTGTCTCTGATGTCTAGACTTCAACCTTATAGAGGATTGTTAAAATGTATTAACAAACAACATTATTTTCACTAAAATTAAAGTCAATATCAAGGTAGTATTTTTATATCAACTGTGCAGGGGTTAGGTAGTTGTTATATTTATTATGTTATTATCGTAACAAACATAGTCTTGAACCAGATTTGTGACTGACCTGGTTAAAAGGTGGTAAGGAGGCAGTAAGTCTCAATAAGTCCCCTTGGAATCTCTTCTTCTCCCCATTTCCACTTTATTCCTAAGAAAAAGTAATTTGCTGCTAGTTTTCCCCAAAAGCATGTTGCTACCTCCTGCCTTTTCCAAATCCCTCCTTGCCCCATCCACTGAGTGGTGGAGGGATGGTGGCAGGTTCTGTCTATTCTGCTCATCCTCACATTTCCACCTGCTCTAAGTGTAGAAATATCTGAGCTTATTATTTTCTGTTTGATCTCCAAGCTCCTGTGTGTTTTGTGTGTGTGGTGGTAATGGTGGTTTTGCGCAGATTCCTGTGGCTGAGCTGTAGTATGAGTCACAGTCTCATCATCTAGAAATCATGAAGCTCTGGTAGAATGTTTGCTTAACAGCAAGCCTTTACACTGCATTTTTGAGTCCGTTTTGAGGTTAGAATTGGCTATACCCCCTTTTGTAGGACAAATTTGAGGGCTTCTCCAGCTCTGCTATAGGAACTATGGATTAAAGCCAGGTCAAGAACATTTGTTCACATTTGCTAGAAGATGTTCAGATATTCAAGTGCCTTCAGATTATGTCTAAAGCAAAGACTTATGTATAAGTTTTTATTTTCTACACCATTTGCTGATTAGATAATTCTCAGATTTCCCAAAGCTGGATGTGGAACTGAGTGGAGTTTCTCCACTGCAGCCTTCTGTACTGCAGGAGTTAGGTCAGCTTGGCCTACACAGTTCCTTGTTGGCCTCCTGTTTAACTCCCTTGCCACAAATATCTTTTCTGCAGCTCTTCTTTCTATGTAGCTTCATATTGTCGAGACATCCATCCGATATTTGCAGTCACCTAATTGTTCTTGAGCTCAGTGGGAATATGATGTTTCTAAGGTGTTCAAGGCTGGATGCAAACATAAAATTTTCCCTTTCAACATGTGGCTAATGAAAATGTTATTCTTCTTACCCCTTTCTTGCTGAATTTCTTGCTTGTTCTGCTATTACTTTATTAATAATTCTTGTAATTACACAGTTAAAAAGGTAATTTTATTGCCTTGTTGGTGTAGTGAGCCAAGATCTGGCTTTGATGAAAATAAAGATCTTTTAGCTTTCAGAAGGATCAGGACTACTGTTTTCATGAAAGGCAATACAAAGCCAGTCTTGCAGTTCTCGCTCAAACAAGCTGGACCAGTGGAACAAACCCTGCATGTCCTTAGGCAAGCCTCATTGAAGTCAATGCGTGTTAAGGCTGAATAAAGGAATTCATTGATTTCAGTGGTTCTAATCTTGTGTGTCAAGATTTATTCATGTGAGTTGCAGGATGGTGTCTCAAAATGGATGGTATTTCATACTGTATAACAGATGCTCAAACCTGAAGCTAGATCGCTGGTTGCTATTCTCCTTATGATTACTGCTGCGCTGCTGGTCATATTTTATGTATAACATTTCAGCCAATAACTGAGTATGTTTTACATTAGACAGATACAAAAATATTGTTAGTGGCAAATACATTTTGTATTTTTCTATCACTTCACAGCAGATGAGCATGGAATGCATTCAGCAAGGTAAGTCATGTGTTTCAGAGCCTAACAAAGATAATTAAGAAAAAAAGATTAACACATAGTGTTGTATCACTGACACTGCAGCAAATCAATACAAGTTGAGAAATGGAAGGGAGAAGTAGAGTTCAACAGGTTCACTTCCATTCCTAGAAAATCAAGTGAGGGAAAACTTGGTTCTCAGCAACACTCATTTGTGTGTTTAACTTGATGGCTACAAAGTAGTCCTAAAGGGGTTAATTGATAAGGGAAAGTAAGAAATATGTTTTACAGGGTTGATGTTATTTAAACATATTTTGCTCTCTGACTACAGAATCTATTTTGTCTTTTTAAGATAGCAGGAGAAACTATATGAAAGAAACCTCTCTGTTTCTTCATTGCTCTTGTAGCTGGCTCCGCCTTGGCCTCAACTCCACTCCCACTGGAGCTAAGATAAAGGCTTGAGTCTGCTCCCCTGAGGGCTGGCAGGGACCTGCTAGCCCCATCCTACTTTCACTGCTCTCTGCTGTACAAGTTCCATTGACAGCCATCAGCAAGTAAGATCAGCTCGTCTGACAGAAAGTCACAGCGCTAGCCCTTTCAGTAAGATGTGATTTATTTTCATGATGCTTTTCTATGGCGTAGTTTTATGTCTGGGATTTTGAAGGAAAGCCTACAGGAACAGAAGGCAGCCATTACACGAAAGACCTCTCCTCTTATGTTCTTTTGCTCCACATTATTTTTCTCTTTTTTTGTAATGATGTATCTGCCCAGCAATGCAAATCAGCTGAGGGTGTGAAGAAGGAGCGTAGGGAACAGAGGACGTACACAGGCATTCTAACAGCAAAAGCAGTCCTGCTGAGCCAGGGCACTCAAATGTCATGAGTCAGCCTGTTCCTACCTAATCATGAGGATGAATAAAAAAATCATGAGATGTTCTCAAAGTAAATTTGGGCTTCCTTTTTCTCACTTTCTGATTCTGGTTTTGTCATGTGCCTGCGCTATGCTTTCAAGTTTTTTTTTTCTCAGTAAATAAAAGGACCAGAAGTGGATTTAAGTCCAGAATAAAGGACATTTTAAAAAGCAAGTCAAATGCTAGTCTTACAAGAGTAGGCAAAATGGGGAAAAAAAGGTTTATGCAGAGACACAAACAAAGTAAAACAGGCATTACAAACGTAGTACTGTGAATTACTTGGCATCCTTATACAACTCACCTAGTATTAACTGGGACATTTAGGCTGACATTTAGACCAGAAAAAGAGAGGGAAAGCATCTAGACTGGGAATTTGCATAGGAAAAATCAGCACACTCAGGGCTTTTGGGCCAACTTGGGTGAATTGCAGCTCAGAGATTTGCATCAACTTTCAGCTGATGTGTAATTCAATCTGTTTGTTCTTATATATGTCACATGGTCCTGGCTGGGGGACAATATCCTTCCACAGGAGGATATACCTGAGACCTGCAAAGGCTCTTAAAGTCCTTTTATGCTCAATGGGGAAAGGAAAATGAGCAAGGTGTATATACCCCGTGTATAAGCACACCCTGCTTTATTTTGACAGCCCTGGTGACTTTTAAAAGCCTTTTGTTTTATCAACCTTTGAATGAGGTGAGAGCATTTGAATACCCTAGCAGAACATTGGTGATCAGGAGAGAAAGACTCTTCCACTCCAGGGTTTAATCTATTTTTTTCTGGTGCTCTGTTGTGTTTTGCAACCTTTGCAAATCTTTTGTTGCACTTATGCTTAGTGCAGAGGGGACTATTTAAAGAACTTCAGTGTGTTTATTTAAAGAAGAGGAAAAAAAAAAGAGGATGCAGACTATACATTTTAATATTCTTTGGAGGTGTTCCCTGTGATTATATGGAAAGTAAGACATGATGGCCAATAATTGCATTGGACATGGGGTCTTTCTGTCATAAAAAAAAAAATATTATTTTTTTTAAGTTCAGCATGTACAGCTCCTAGCACTGGGGAGTCTGTGTGTGTGCTGCTGCAAGACTAGGAGATAATTAGTATCCCCTATTTCTGAGAGTGAGTGCATGGACTGCATGTACAATATCCTGTTGCTAAACACTTCTCATTTGGCTTTCTCAGACCCCCTATTTTGAAGATGATATTCCCACAGCCTCACAGTGGTGCTGTGCAGCATTACTTTCAAGTGATATTAACAGGCGTGATATTGATCTGAATATATTCCCAGAGTGATCCTTGGAGCAAAATCTGTTGAACGAGTGTTATTTACAAATTCACCCCAATGTACAAAAGAAATTCAATTCTTTTTTCAAAGCGGAGTGATAAAAGGATTCTGGTGACTGGATCAGCCTTGCAAATCAGAGCGAGGCTGGAAGTGCAGGACAACAGCAGCAACATCAAAATTGAAAGAGGGGGTGGGGAGGAAGAGTGAAAACGAAATACAATATCTAGGAGGTTCCAGTAATTAAAACCAGATTAAATATTCGTGCTTTGCTAATGATACAAATTGATACAGTTTTAAAAAGCCATTACTAGTACTCCACTATGGGAGTTCAATGTATTTTCTGCCCTAAGGCTCTGTTCAGCAGAAATGTTAAGCAGGGCTTTTATGTGCAGGAGTGTGCTGAATACAGTGAAATGGGTTTCTTCATCTTTCTTCCTATTCAGCAGAAATTTGACTGTCCCGTGAAAACGTTTCTCAGTACTGCTGGGGACTTTTGCACAGAGCCAAAGAGAGGTGAAGGCATTGTTGTAATACTACTCTTGCTCCCTGCTGGGTCACTGTCTGTTCATGGCACTACAACGCCCTGTTGCATTCTACCACAAAAAATTAATTTAATATTTTCATCTGAAGTAAAAGTGGTGTTGAGAGAAATCACCAGCAGCACTCAGGGGAACAAAACCTAGGGAATACATTTGCAGGCACTTTGTGTGAGAACAAAATGTGGCATCAGGCAGCGAAATCAATTGGGATGGAGCCAAGATGACAGGTTGTCAGAGTGCTTTTTCCATACTGACCATGAGAAGAAGACAGAGATCAGAAAGTCTGTGGCCTCTGCCAGAGCCAGGCCTGGGTGTTAGCACA
Source organism: Anser brachyrhynchus (assembly GCF_964034855.1). Taxonomy (NCBI): domain Eukaryota; kingdom Metazoa; phylum Chordata; class Aves; order Anseriformes; family Anatidae; genus Anser; species Anser brachyrhynchus. Next base: position 73,631,712 of record NC_137694.1, read on the forward strand.
AACACAAAATTTCCCCCATGACAGGTGACTTGTTTGGTATAGTGAAGATGCTAGTGGCACAGATACCTCTGCTATAACAATGTGGTTGAATCATTAGTAGGTTTGGGCTGATAGTTGGTTATTCTCTCCTATCTTTCCCTACTGGAAATCTTAAATAAAGGATTTTCCAAGCTTTCCAAGAGGTTTAAACTCATAACTCCAGGGTTTAGGAAACAGGTTTAAGGAAATAGGCCTTAAATTCTCCTTGGCAGCCTGGGAAACCTCATGCATAGTGTGAGACATATTTTTTGTGTTACTGTAATTTTCAGCCAGGCTTAAGTATCAAGCTGCCCAAGTTTTCCCATGTACTAATGGGAGATGAACCTGTTCAGAAAGCATTTAGTAGCAACAGTTGGCTCATTACCCCCTGCCTGAAAAAGAGGTCAAGGTGCACTCTGGAGAGTGATGCTGGAAGGCATGGACTGCTCATTCCTGGGGAAGGAGACAGATCAACTAAAAATGAGAACTTCAGATGAACTTCAATAGCCTGTTGATTTCTTCATTAATATGAAACTTCTTGGAATAAGTGATATTCAGCAGAGGCAGGATTCTTTTGTCAAAGAAAATTAGGAGCCCAAATCTCACTCAATGTCAATGGGACTCAAGTGTAAATGCACACATCCTGAAAAGGATAGAGCATCATAAGTCCAAGTGACTAAGTCACTTGGAGAATGTAAGTTGCTTTTCTAAATCCTTTAAACTTTGACACAATTTTCTGCTTTACTAGCTAGATGTCCTGGTTGTTATGCCTGTAGCCTAAATTAAAAAAAAAAAAAAAAAGAGAATTTGACTACACTTTGCTTACGGGTGTATAATTTGATATGTCTCAAAGCGACTTGACCCCACACAAACAAAAGAAAAAAGAAGAAAATAAAAAGTACTCTTTCCAATAGGAGAAATATCCAGAATTTCCTGATCAAATTTTTAAAGTATTCGTTCAGCCTCAAGGTCATGAGAGGGATTTTCAGAAGTGCTCAGCACTAGCATTATTATACCTCGTTTGAATTTTACCCTTCACTTCAAAGTTAGTGATGCTAGCCCAGTATGAGAGCTTTTGAAAATCACACCTCATTGATTTAAATCTCACAGTCAGCGATTATACTTTGCACTGACACCACAGGAGTAAATCAGGGGTGTGTTACACCCTCAGGACTTGCTTCAGAAGTACAGCCTGGGCACATTTCCTCTGAGAAAGATGCTAGGTCTTCTTTCTGCACTGATTACACTGTACATTTCTTTAAGATAGTGGAAACCTTTTCCAGAAAGAATGTTTTCTTGACCAGCTTTTCCCAAATGTCCAGGACTATGTGGACTTTAGCCACTTTTCTGCAGAGGTTGCTGTATAATACAGAGAAATTAATAGGGCTGGGGTTTTCATAGGTTTGTATGGGGTTTTCGCACTTTGTATGATCATAAACATGACTGTAAAAGTTTATTTAGTTAGATTAAAACTGTTGTTCTATCTAAACAAAGACAGTTGAGTGAGAAAAGATCTCTTCACAGTGAAAATGAACATCAAAATTCCCAATGGGGAATCATGCTTCCAAAAAGCATTTACTTTACCAAGCACTGTAAAGTATGCCATATTATGAAAAGCAGCATACAAAAAGTAAGTTTGGTATGTAGGATAAAAAGGATTGCGTAAAGAATGGAGTTGACTTTACCTCTTTGCCCCCAGATAAGGAGTGTGTAACTAGCTTGTGATTTTGGATGGATGAGCATCTGACCTTGTCAACTTTTCGTGATCACTCCAGACAAAAGAGAGAGGAAATGTATTGTTTATCTTTCTTACCTGAAGTTCTATGTTACACTTATTGATACAGTTGTTTTTCATTAAAAACAAACAAACAAACAAAAACAGCATTGGGACATTGCTGCTGAGAATTGCAAATGTGCCAAAAGTTTTGTTTTTAATAGATTTTTCTTGCATCAGAATGTCTGCAATTTTCAGAATTGCCTTTACATGTGGGTGTGACAGCACAGGGAGGGACTTTCCAAGGACTGAACTGAAAGCAAAAGCACAGTCGTTGCATTATAGTGTCATGTAATCCCCCTGTCCACTGCATTAAAAACTGATGGCATATCGCATTTAGGGGCCAAATCTTTTCTGTAGGTGTAATCAGGCATTTTTATACAGAAGTCAGTAAGAGTCACCGACACATGAAACAGAATTTAGTTCTATCTTGAGATTCAGTCCGCTTGGTAGGTCTGATACTGTGCTCCAAATAGGAGGCTGAAATGGGATAGGTGGGGCAAACTGGGGGAAATAGAAGAGAGAGATGGAAGCATGGGATGAAAGGGAGAAAATGAATGTGCTTATAACACAACAGGAGAACAAAGGAGAGTGTTATAACTGGAGAATGCTTAGAGATGATAATGGAAAGGAAACCATTTAATTGCAAGCAATGGACTTGAGACTACCAGAAGAGATCCCTTCTCGAGGGAAATGTCATATTTTAAAAGTATACAGGCACCTAACACCCTTTGAAATCAAACAAGTCAATGCTTTCAGATTTCCGAAGGTGCCTGGTATCCAGGTCAGAGGTGTAAATATATTTATGAATCTGTCTTTCTGGACCCTTAAGCCTCTGTGTTGAGGAAATCTATGTTCCAGAACAGGGAATGTAGCTGATATGAATGAATGTAGCATGACAGAAAAATTCCATGGGCCAACTCCTGAATGCCTTGCTAAAGCAAGGAGAATCATAGAATGAATTATAGAATGACTTGGGCTGGAAGAGATTGGGTAGCCCGTGGCCTCATCCAACCTGGTCTTTAACACCTCCTGGGATGGGGCATTCACAGCTTCTCTGGGCAACATGTTCCAGTGCCTCACCACACTCTGAGTGAAGAATTTCCTCCTAACATCTAATTTAAATTTCCCCTCTTTTAGTTTAAAATCATTCCCCCTTGTCCTGTCATTACCTGATAGAGCAAAGAGTCGCTGTTCATCTTTTTTATGTCCCCTTTAAGTGCTCAAAACCGCAGTGAGGTCACCCTGGAGCCTTCTCTTCTGTAGGCTGAACAGCCCCTGCTCTCTCAGCGTTTCTTTGTAGGAGAGGTGCTCCAGCCTTCTGATCAACCTCATGGCCCTGCTCTGGACCCGCTCCAACAGCCCCACAACTTTATGGTGCCGGGGGCCCCAGAGCTGGCTGCGGCACTCCAAGTGGGGCCTCACAAGGCAGAGCAGATGGGGACAATCCCCTCCCTCGACCTGCTGTTGTTTTCCCCCCTCTGCTGCTGCAGTCCAGGATGCAGTTGGCCTTCTGGGCTGCAAGCGCGCACTGCTGGCTCATGGAGAGCTTTTGGTGCACCAGAACCCCCAAGTCCTCTCCATAGGGCTGCTCTCAATGAGTTCTTCTCCCAGTCTGTCCTCATGTCTGGGATTGCCCTGACCCAGGGGAAGCACCTTGCACTTGGCCTTGCTGAACAAAAAAAAAAAGGTTCCTCCTTAGGTTCACACGGGCCCAATTCTCAAGCTTTCCCAGGTCCCTTTGGAGAAGCAAGTTTACACTTATAATGGTAGGACAAAGACTGAGGAAAAACCTTAAGATGTTCCACTGTGGATGCCAGTTTTGTAGAATTAACTTTCAGAGACAAGTCAGAGTATTGTTTTCTTTTGGTCGCACTCTAAAATTTCTGTTTATCTGCTTTCAGATTATGAGAGTACCCTAGAAACACGTTATCTTCCATTATATTGACGCTGTAGCTTGTACAGTTTTTGATGTGATCCTTCTCTCACTAAGAAAGCCGGGAGAGTGTGCTTATGTCTACTAACCTCAATTGAGTCTGAATTAGGAAGGATGTTGTATATGTCCTGACTGATATTAAGCATATTTCTGAGGATGTGTAAATCCTTTCTGTGGATGTGGGAGCAGCAAAGCAAGAAGATAATCATGTTCAGAAAAAAATCTCAATACTTCTTTAAAGACTAGAAGTATTTTGGACTTCTTTCAAGTTGTGTTTTACATTTCAAATTATTGCAAATAAAGGATGTCTATTCTCTTTTTTTTATCCCTCTAGATGAAGGTAACTTGAAGGCTAAAAAGCCCAGTAACAGAAATATGGTCATAGGGAATTATGTTTTTCTCCTCTTGCTCCAAGCAATCAAGGGGAAGTTTGGGGTTATGATGCTTTAGGAACAGAAGCAATAGGGACTCCTGGGTTGCAAGGCACAGAGTAATGCTTATTGCCACCAGCTAACTGGGAATAAGAATCACTTAGTGGATGAAATATAAGACAGGACAGCTGAGTATCAATAGGAGGAACCTTGTGAGGAAGGAGAGCTGGTAGTAGATACAGTTTAAGGCATACTGATATGATGTGCTGTGTTATCAGAGCAATAACAGTATACTGGTCTGGAAAAGGTCTCAAGAAGTCATTTGTCTATCCCTCTCCTCCGAAAGAGTATACAACTATACTCCTGTCCTTTCTGGAGGCTACTTGTTGGACCTCTTCTTAGAGATCTCCAGTAACAGTGTCTCCAAAGGGAATGTGTACCAGCATGTGTACTTTCAACTTTAGATATGTTTTTCCTAATGCTTAGTCTGACTCTCTCTTACAGCAATGTAAATTCAACCCTTCCTGTTCTCCCTCCTCGGATGAGAACCAGTGATTCCCTTCCTCTTTTAGGTCTCTGAAAACTCTTACCATGTCTCTCTTCAGTCCTTCTGTTAGTTTAAGTAACTCCAAGCTCCTAAGGAATTCTTTCCTTGTAGATAAAATATTATCCAGACCTCTGATTGTTCTTATTTGTGTCCTCTCCTTTCTCTCCAGTTCAGCCACATTTCTTGAAGTGTGGTACTCCAAACTGGACATAGTTGTCCAGCTAAGGCTTTGTCGCTGGTGAGTAGGGCACAGGGATCATCTCATTTACCGTAATGACTTCACTCCTGTTCATGAATCTCAGTCATTTTTACAACAACTTGAAGTTTCTGACTCTTACTCAGCTTTTGATCCATTATAAGCCCCAAACCCTTTCCTGCAGAACTGCTATCTCAGTAGTTAGTTCCTAATTCTGTGTTTGTAAAGTTGATTACATCTACCTAAATTTAATCGCTCACACTTGTTCATATGGAATCACAGATTACTCTTTCAGAGCATTTCTCCAATTTGTCACAATCATTCTAAGCTCTGGTCCTACCCTTTAACACACACATTGCCCTCCAAAGCTGAGATTATCTCCAAATTTAATACTCCCCATTTCATCATATAGTTCATAAATGACAATATTACAAAGTCATAAATGACAGAATGAGATATCTGGCAAGATGTTGATTTGCTGCTTCTCTTTCCTTCAACCTTTAGAGGAACAAATGTTATTTGGAGTCAAAGATTTTCTGGCAGGAGACAGGGGAGGAAGTAGGTGAAAGGATTTGTCTGTATTGACAAAAGATCACTAGATGTCAGACCACTGTTGGAGACATGCTGAAGAATCTTAAATAGTTGCTTCATCTGCAGGCACCTGATGTTGCTGTAGCATTGTACTTCCAGAACCATCAGAGGGAGCAGGATCAGACTGGATAAAGTTATGTGAGTTGAGCAACAAGGGAATTGAAAGGGTGCTGGGGAGAAAAATCTAATCCCCAGTTAAGATGACTTTGTGATGAGGAAAATGTTACTTCCATAAAATGCTTCCAGTTTTCTAAAGCATCTTCTTAGTTAAGCTGGAGAGATGATCTTGAAAGGGGAAGGAACAGATTGTAGAATGAAGGTATTCAGAAAATACAGGACAAATTACATCTTGGATAGATCAGCCAACCTTAAGCCCCTCAATGTGTCTTCAAGTTCCACTCTTTATTTTTTTCTTACCTGGCTAGTTCCAGTGGTTTATTACCACTGTCTTCTCCCACGTGCATAAAGAGCCCTTGCTCTTGCAGGAAAGTTAGTACTGACTTGTACAAAGACAACCTCCATGGTACATTGCCATTCACCTGAAGTACTTTCCCAGGGCACCCTGTGTTGAGCAGCTACTCCCTTCCTGTTTGGCTGCCCATGATCTTATTATCTTCAGACACTTTTCAATGCTAGTTTGGGAAGAGGAATTTGAAGTGCATGGAATTTGCAATAAAGCTGTTGATTGACTTTACAAATCACTGTTCAGCACTTTATTCCTCCACATCTTTGTACCACTCTGAAGGAAGAAGAGGAAGCATATTACACAAAGGTATGAGGGAGGTGGATTTTCTAAGTTAATTGTAATAGACATAAAGCATTACCAGAAGCAACTAGGTGTCTTGTTCTCCTCTGTAGCTTTGTAAGTCTTCTCCTGAAGCAGTGATAGTACCTGGTAAGGGCGGAGGAACATCATCACCTACCTCATATGGGGATTTAAAGTGTGAGATTCAACTTCTAGGCGTTGGCTACAGGTCTACCTGTAATTAGATATATAAGAAGCAATAACTTTTGGTTGTTTTGAGTTCTGGGGACAACGATTGTTCCTGGGTCTCTGTCTGCAGGAAATATTGTTACAGAGAGTGTCACTTATTGGTCTTCTATTGATACAGTGCTGTGCATATTCTGGTAATCCTATGAGGCAGAATAGGATCTCTCAAACACAATCCAATCTGTCCACGCATTTCTGCAGTAACATTTTGTAGGAAAAGGGTCTGATTTTGAAACACTTTTGTACATAGGTAACTTTATTAGCAAGGCCTATTAAATTGATTCACATGCATAAACTTTTCATTAGTAGATGTATTTGTAAAATTGGCCTTTTTGCCCTTATTCATCTGAAAAAAAAAATTATATATATATATATATATATATATATATATATACGGAAGTCAACAAAACTTTTAGCAACAGAGTGGTAACATTTGTATTTCACTGTAGAAGACATACCAGTACCCCGGGATTGCGTGGGTACTTTAAAATGTGAAAGCCTCTATCCAGGCTCTGAATGTGATCTCCACTGTGAGGAGAAAGGAAGGGTATGGTTTCTTCTGGAGGACTTCCTAAGTTCCAAAACTTGTATGAGCAAGGACAGCCTTTCCAGGGATGAATGAAAAATGTGTTTAAAAATGTGTTTAATCACATGACATGTTATACTTCATATAGCCTGGCTTTTTGTTGTTGTTTTCTTTTTGTTTTTGTTTATTTGTTTTCTGGTTAGCTCTGACCATGTAAGTTTCCATGCTTAAGCAGATCTCTTTGCCACACTGTCAGTCAGTCTGCTTGATCTCTTATTCTCTTTGCATTCTCCAGCTAAATTGGAGTGTCCCTTATGCAGATGCAGAGGTGGAAGGGAAGCTCACTGAGCTCTCACATCCGTCCAGCAAGTAGGATGACTTTTGCCATCACAGTCTCCAAGTAAATTGCATAAAGCTGTTAACATTTTTATAGGTGACTGCATAACATTATTGCATAAATGAATTTGATAGATTAATGTATTTTACACAACTTCACTAGGAAACAATATAAGCAGTATCAATAAATGAAAAACAAAGTACTTCATTATGTTTTATAAATTATAATTTATATTTATATTAAAATCTGTGACCCATCATAGCGTTGTAGAAATATAAACCGATTTTGAATAGTAAGCAGATTGAGACAAATTTCTAAAATTTTCCTCCTGGCATCTCACTGATGTGGGAAGGACAACACAATAACCCTTGCCTCTTGGAGCTAATACCGCAACATAGTACACTTCTTGAAATTGTACACTTCTTTGTGAGAAGTTAGGCTAACAGTAATTGCTATTTTTATTCTGATGAACAAGCAACAATTTTATAGTGCTGAGAAAAAGTCTCTTTGCTCTACCAATGAAAAATGCATTAAAACAAATCAACCAGCAGAATGTCAATGAATTAACAACTAATACATAAATAAGTCATACCTGACTAGTTTAGTCAATTTTAGTTGATGACCTGATTCTCAATTCCCAGAAGTTTTGCACTGATATAAGCAGAGTTTACAAAGGTAAACTACAAAGGTAAAGTTCCAAATTTACAAAAACCTTCATGCTTCCCTTTTTCAAAAGTTGGTTCAAATGCTTAATTAGCTTGTGTAGAGTCACTTTAAATTTATGAATAGCATCCCATAACCATTTAGAACCCTAGCCTGCTCCTTAAATGTCTGACATCAAATCTTATCTGGTATTTATTTACCTTACTTTTATTTAGCCTTACTTTTGTTGGCCATAGCACTACAAAATACTTTTGTACAGAAGGCATGAGAAGTGACATTGATTTTACATTGAAAGATCTTATTCGTCAGTTTCTGTGAGATTGACCTACTTGTCCTTACTTGTGTGCGTAGAGTTTGTTTTTTAAAAATCCCTTATGCAGATAAGCCATTTTTACTGAATGGAAATTAAACACCCCCTCCAATATTTTCAATCCAGAGATCAGATACACTGACTACAGAAAATAAACTGCCTTAAAAATTATCATCATAATAAGAGTGAAATTAGCTCCTCGATTTTACCTGTTCAAGATGTGTGCAACCCTAAATAACTGCTAAAAATGAGGCCCATTACCATTACCGTAAGGTAGACCATCAGCCACTACTATTACATTGCTAACTTTAAGATGGGTCTTTTAAAATAATTTGTTTAATCATAAGGTTAATATAAAATTAAAATTTAATTGTCTTTATTTCTAAATTTGCCAGGCTGAGAATATCTGAGAATTATTTTTCTTATGACTTAAATGTAAAAAGTTACATCATGTTTGGACAGAATATATTTGAGGAGTTTACTGAAAGTTCGGTACAAATTTTGGATTCCCAGCATGTTATACCTCAAAGCAGCTTTAATTAGAGTATATATGACCTAAGTTGGTTTTGGTGTGTATTGGTGTCTTTAATTAGTTTTGAGATGAATTTAATTAGTTATGAGAACTGGCATCCAAGCACATCTGGAGCACAGTGGTGTTTTAACTACTGACTAATCATTTAGGATGAGTTTCAACTTCATGTTTCAGTGCTGTTTAAGATGTCAGTGTGCAATTACTGCAGGAACGGGAGTATCTGTGCATTAAGGTTCTTGTCTCCAGCACTCTGTCATCAACCAGCATGCTAAGATGTGCGCTCAATTTTGAGTGTCATCAGTAAAATTATTCTGCGCACTACTTTTGGCTTCCAACCCCACTCCGGCCATGCGTCAAGAAGACAGTAAATCTAACTCTGTTACTGCATCAAAAACACTGCAGCTATATGGCCAAGCACTGACTGGGTATAAATTTATGCTGCTGCCCTAAAATGCACTTAAATTGTCAGCTCGATCAGGTGCCGTCGGGATGTCCTGAAGGTGGGTCACACTTTGGTGGTACAGAAGTGATGTGGAGGTGATGTGGTTCTGTCTGCAGGTGATGCAGACTGCGTTTAGAGTGCTGGGTGGGTTGGTGGCATGTGTGTTTGTTACTGATGGCTTGGTTTGATTGAACTGGATGAAGTCCCACAAGTGTACATCAACTGTTCCATGGTGGTTTGAAGTGTTGATTATGTGGTTACTGAACACAGGCTCTGGTGCTGAGCAGCCCCTACCCCACCCAACTTCTGGCTTACAACGGGTTTTGGTGGAGACCTGCAGCCCCTCACTGGGAAACTTTCTCCCCCTCAAGAGGGATAAGACTTGGGGGGGGGGGGGGAGGGCTGCGTTTGGAAAATTCACCCTCCCAGGCAGCTGGCAGCTGCGTATGCCCCCAAACTGTGTTAGGGAGACAGTCAAGACCTCCCTGCCCCACAGCAGCTCCCCTGAAGTGAATTGGTGGGGGATATGTGTGAGGCGGGACGGTGTGAAGAGGTGCACTCCGCCCCTCCCCCGCCCGCCCTGTGGCTGCACTCTGTTGTTCTCTCGCCCACCACCACCGAGTCGGGGCGGGCAGTGCGCATGCGCGAGCCCGCAGCCCCATGCTCCCCCGCCCCCCCGTCTCCATCCGGGCACCTTCGCGCTGCCCGGCGAGCCGCCGCACAACTTTTTTTCCCCCGGCAAAGTGAAATCAAGGCGCGGCCGTGCGCGCGCGCTGCGAGGAAATATAGTCCCTCCCGTCCCCCTTCCCCGCCCGGCCCCATTGGCGGGGGAAGGAGGGGGGAGGAGGAAAGGGGGGGCAAGGGGGCGGGGCGGAGGCTCAGGAAGGGGGGGTTGGGGGGGGAAGCGGGCGGGGGCGGCGGGGGAGGGGCTCCCCCAGTCCCAGTTTGGCGGAAAGTGAGTGATGAGTCTGTGTCCCCAGCAAAGAGGCGGCCAACTTGCTGGGCACGCCGAGGAGTTGGTCCCCGCCGCTCTCGGGGGCGCTTTTTTTTTTTTTTTTTGAATATATCATCGCTATTGCCGATCCTTTTTTTTCGGTCATTTTTTTTGCTTTTTTTTTTTTTTTTTTTTTAAAGGGAGGGGTGGCTGCCCGGTTGCCAAAAGGAAAAAAATAAAAAAGCAAAAAGAAAGGAAAAAAACGCAAAAAAATTACAAAAACAAACCAACAACAAAAAAAAGCGAAAGGAAAGGGAGCAAAAACCAAGCAAGCCAAACAATCCAAACCAACAACAACAAATCCAAACCAAACAAACAACCAAACCAAACAAACAAACAAACAAAAAAACTTCCCTCGGATCTGAAAGTGGCAGGAAAAGTGCCCGGCAAGTTGCAGGAATGGAGCTACACAGCTTGCAAGAGGCGTTAAAAGTGGAAATCCAATGTCACCAGGTAAAAAAAAAAAAAAAAAAAAAAAAGAAATAAAGTTTTAAAAAAAATCGTTTTCGTTCTCCCCGGCGCTTCTCCAGAGGGAGAGGAGGAGGAGGTGGCAGCTCACGCTACCCAGCAGCGGCTGACGCCTGCCGCGGGGTCCTGCGAGGGGCCGGGGGGGCGGCGGGGCCGGGGGGCGGTGGCGAGGCTTGGGGGGAGCGGCACGGCCCCGGGGACACCCCCCCTCGGCCCCCCGCGGCAACGGCGAGCACTTCGCCAAAGTAGTTTTGCGGATTGTTGGCTCGAGTTTTGTCTTGGCTTTCCTTGCTTTCTTTCTATATTTATGTGTGTGTGTGTCTCGGGCTGTGCTGGGTAGAGCCGGAGTTGTTGGTCGGGGCTTGCGGGAGTGAGTGTGCGAGAGTGTGTGTGCGTGCGTGTGTGTGTGCGTGTGTGTTGGAGAGATTAGGACGAGACTTGAATATTTATGAGCTTTGCTTGAAACTGACTCGCAGTGTTTACTTGCCTCTTTGTTCCTTACCCCCCTCCCTCCCCCGTCCTCACACATACATACATTTAAAAAAATCCATTAAACTTGAAACAGTTTCTAATTCCTCCTTTTTGGGGGGTGATTTTTATTTTTATTTTTATTTTTATAGAAACTAGTTGCACAGATGAAGCAAGATCCACAGGTAAATGTAGATCCTTTTTTTTCTCTTCTTCAGTATTTTATCCCTGCTGTAATAAGCGCAGTAGTGCTGGGACACCAGGATGAGAAACTTTATCAGTAAGAGATCTCATTTTGTAGTCTGCACTGAGCTTTCTTACTAAAGAGGGTGTTTTGTGTGTGCATGCTTTCGTACGGCTTTGGTGGAACGGTTTTGCCTTTGAACAATTTCTAGATCGCAAGTTTATTCATTACAGGGGTTAGTTTACACTTTGCCTTTAATATGCATCTTATTGCCGTTTTTGCAGAACGGGGATCTTAAGAAACAAATCCATGAAAGGCAATCAAGAATAGCAGCTCTTAATGAGAAACAAGTAAGGAACATATCGATTCAGTCATGTTTGGTTTTTCTTCTTGTTTTTACAATGCACTTTCTAAACATCTGAAAAGTGTCTGCATTAGCTGAATACCGACAGCAGAGAATATAACATCCGTTTTCCTAAGCGTAAAGTAAGAAAATGCATGTTTTCAAAATGAGGTCGGATTCTTGGATGTCTTGCTGGGGGAAAGAATGATTTTAGTACTACTTGTAGTAGAAAAATAAGCAGTAGTTAAAACGTAAAAAAAAAATAAAAAAAAATGAGGCGTCCATTTTGAGTTGGTCGACATGTTTTAGGAATATGGAAAATTCTCCTATCTTGGGCTACTTTGTGCACTTCTGTGTAATGTGCAGAGCAAGAGTTGGGAACGGGGAGGCTGGAGGACAGTTTGGAGCCATTTCTGGGTTTGATTACAGAACTATTTTTTATTGATCACTTTATTTTATTTCTTTTCTACTTCTTTATTTTTTTTCCTCCCCACTTGCCTTTCTCTTCCCTTGGTCTGATCTGACGTGTTAGCTTTTGATTCGAGTTCACTTAGGCACTCTCGCTCCCCCTCCCCCCTTCCAAAAATACGAATAAAAACAGATTAACCTGTTTCAGCCGCCGGAGGGGGGGGGAGAGGGAACTAAAAAATCGGAGGAGGGGAACAAAACAACCCAGAAACCTCTCCCCCCTCCCTCTCCCTCTCTCTCTACCACCTCCCAGACCCTCCTCAAACTTTCCTGTCCCCTGGCTGTGTAGGGGGGCGCCCCCCACTCGCGGGCAGGGAACGGCGTGGGGCGTTTCAGCACCGCGGACAGCAGCAGGGGATCTCATTCTCTGCCGAACTATCCGCCCCCCACCCCAAAAACCCCAGCCAAAGGCCCCTGTCCTCACTTGCAGGACTTCCACTGCGCGAAGGGCGGCTGACAAAGCCGGAGACAGATCTGCTTGCATGAGACCCCCACAGGAGTGAACTTTCCCTCTCCACCCCCTCTTTGCTCTCACCCTCTCTCTACTCTCACGACTCCCCCCATCTCTCACGACCCCCCCTATCTTTCACAACCTCCCCATCTCTCACACTCCCCTCCCCGCCACCCCCCGGCCCCCGGCAGCGTAGTTCCTACGGAACGCAGCGGCCGCTTCAGCACCACGGCCGCGGACAGCGCACGTGGGGCCGGGGCAGGGCGGGGGGCATGCGTGGGACCCCCTCTGGCTTTCTTTCTTTCTTTCTTTCTTTCTTTCTTTCTTCTTTCTTTCTTTCTTTCTTTCTTTCTTTCTTTCTTTCTTTCTTTCTTTCTTTCTTTCTTTCTTTCTTTCTTTCTTTCTTTCTTTCTTTCTTTCTTTCTTTCTTTCTTTCTTTCTTTCTTTCTTTCTTTCTTTCTTTCTTTCTTTCTTTCTTTCTTTCTTTCTTTCTTTCTTTCTTTCTTTCTTTCTTCTCTCCTCTCCTCTCCTCTCCTCTCCTCTCCTCTCCTCTCCTCTCCTCTCCTCTCCTCTCCTCTCCTCTCCTCTCCTCTCCTCTCCTCTCCTCTCCTCTCCTCTCCTCTCCTCTCCTCTCCTCTCCTCTCCTCTCCTCTCCTCTCCTCTCCTCTCCTCTCCTCTCCTCTCCTCTCCTCTCCTCTCCCTCTCTTTTTTTTTTTTTATTCTTCTCCTGGAGTTGTGCTTAAAGTTGAAAAGTGATCCGTGCATATATATAGTCTGTGCCCATAGGTGACGGCGATTATGTGCCACCCTTTTTCCTCCCGGTTTATTGTAATCAGAATTTGTCAGCACTCTCAATTTGGTAGTGGAAGCTTCCATTTTGTGAGGAAGGGGTGTTGGTTTCTTCTAACATGGAGAAAAGTCTGCAGAGTTTGAAGGTGGGGGATGGGGCCCCATTCATGCTGAACATTACCATTTTGATTGCTTTGATGCCATTTTTGGAGGGGGGAGGGGATAGAATACTCAGCAGAGCACAAAGATGTTTAATCACTGTATAGAAGCAAATCAGATACTTTCTTCTTAAAAGCAAATCTGACACTACATGATAGCTAAGGGCTGTTAGTCTTTTTTTTTTTTGTGGTGTAAAACAGCAAGTTGTTGACTCTAATACTACTGTACTGAGTAGAAGATTTTTTCTAAACAAGGTAACAGCCTTTACTGCAACAATGCATCTTTATGTGTTCTTTCTTCAATATGAAAATAGTTTTACTGTTCTAAGTGGGTATTTAGAACATACATTTGATCATTTTCCCCTGTATTGGAGCAACTATTTCAAGGCTGTTTAAATTTTTATGATGATAGTAAATGAGAAGCTATTTATTATGTGTCATGCTGGAATTTAGATAAGGCAGAGAGACACATTTGAAAATACAGTTTGAATGTTCTGATTCAGCTCGGTGAAAGAGGTTTGTGCTAAGCTTGCACAATCTATTTATGCATAATCCAAACTAACTAGTAAACAATTGTATATTTATGACTTGCCCTTCTCATAATCTTATAAATAAATCAATAAACTATGAAGTAATTAAACATAAAATACCAACATTCTGTAAACACCAGATTTGGCCTAGCAGGAAACCTACTATGTTTAGGCAAAAAAAATAATAATAGTTTTTTAGATTTATTTTACTGATTTCAACATCTTGTGCAACAAGAGCTTATAAGAGTCTAGCTCTTATAAATAAGAGTCTGGAGGATTTTAATAAGAGTCTAGCTGGTGATGTGCTGTCCTCTTGCTCCAGACTGCCACCTCTGGAGGTCTAAACTGGAATCTTTCTTGGGTCACAAGTGAAATGAGTTTGGAGGTCTTAGCCTTTGACCAAATCACAAAACCATCACGCAACTTTGCAGACCTGTTATAATTAGTAGTTGCTCCTTGGGTACTGGCTTAAAAGTGAGGTACTGGCTTAAAAGCTCTTGAGAGTCTCTTGAGGTGCAGTGAAAGCTGTTGAGACAATAGTTTGACTAGTTCTGCAGCTGTTTACTGGTTTCAGGCTCTCACTTTTGAGGGTACACCAAAACACTGAAGTAACCTTAAGAAGGCTGTGTAAGTAGGGAAGTTTTTTTTACATATGTTTTTCCCCCCAGCCACACTCACGCCCGATTTGTTTAGGCACAACTGATTCATAATTCAATAAAACATACCTTTGATTGTGCATGCATTGAATACAAAAGATACTGAAATTACATTTCAATTAAAATGCATGTGTGGATGTTGAAGCAGGCAGTAAAATGAATAACACATCTGGTAGAAATATAGCAGGGGGGAGTGTTACCTTTCAGCACCCCCACTCCTCAGTTTTCCATTGTAGCTGTTAGCATTTGTGGCAATATTTCTTTTCCTTTAAAATTACAAATAAAACCAGAAAGAATCGAACGAGAAACTCAACTTTTGGCATATGAGTTAAATGTATAAGGGAGATTTGTATGCACAGTTGACTTTTAAGTTGTGGCCTAATTAAAGATCCCTGGCTAGTCATTGATGCTTCTTTTTCTTGTTGGTGGTTTAGAGAAGTATGGAATATACTTTATATAGTTTTCCTATTTTCTCAGTCTTTTCAAATAAGTATTATGGAGCCATTATTTCCATTACCAAAATGGTGCAGCCTAAATCAATACTTAACTTGGCATCTTACTCAGAAAGACAAAAGTTAGACTTTTGTTCAGAGTCCATCCTTCATATACTATAGCTTTGATGAATTGTAATAGCATTTGAGAGTGGGTTACCTCTTCTTTAACAAGATATGATGTGTGAAGACTCCATTTGTTGGTCCAGTGGTTTTACACCTTCAATCTACAGCACATGCAGAGCAGCAGTAACATTTTTATCTAAATTGTCAAGCAACAAGCATTTATATGTAAATAAAAGAGCTATCATAACAGCCAGCATTGGTCTTAAAAGCACACCAGAGGTGCTCTGCTGCATGTGTTTCTTGCTTTGTTTATGTCCTTAAAGAGTCTTTAAGGGTCTTTTCATTTTAGAAAGTTGTCTCTTATTAATTAATAGATCAAGATAAACAAATAAAGAAACCTTTCACCTCCAATTGGAAGTTAATTGTTACTGACAATAAATATTAGGTGGCGAGGCAGGTTTTAAAATTAACAATGAGCATGTGTGGGCTACTATATTTTCGACTCTGATGAACTCTGAATTCAGACAGCCTGTCCTGGAGCGCAGTAATAAAAATATGTCTTCCTGAAAGACATTATGTATATGCCATTCACTTGTGCACTGCCTTATTTCTTTACCATAATTTACTATCTATGCAGAAAATCAACATTAGTTTCAGGCAGACTCCCCCAACCTTTGCTATTGCTGGTTTGTATTTTTGGGTAGTATATCTGAAATTAAATCGCTGACTGTATTTTGCCTGTGGTGATCACCAGTAAAGCCTGTTTGTGGAAAGTGTTAGACTTCTTAAAATTCAAATACAGTTCTTGTATGACTTGTTGGAAAGGATTTAGCTCAAGATGTCTGATTTTACCAATGTTGTATCTTTATTTTGGGGAAAAGGAGGAGGTGGTTTTTTGGTTTGTTGAAATTCAGGATGTGCTGTGCCTGGAAATGGCAACATTGTTTACACACATTAAAGGGAAAATTATTGACATTTGCAAAAGCTCAGTATTTCATACAGTTGGGTACTTTCAAAATTGTTGAAATCAAATAGGGGTTATAAGCGTCAGTGAAAACTGAGATAAAACCTGAAAGGCATTTCCAAATCAAGTTGAACCTAATGTGAAACTCTGTCACATGGCACACGCAGCACTCCCATTTACTGTGGCATGAATGGTATCTACTTAGGTTCATCCCAGCAGAATTTGGTTCGAAGGGCCTTACCAAGTACTCGCTGAAATCGAGGGAGGCAGGGTGACGAGCCCCAAGGTGAAATATTAAACTTTTCAATCACAAGTTTTTAAACATAAACGCAACAGGTATTAAATCTGGGCTTGACCTTACAGTTCCTCTGCATGTTGAGGTCCCACTGACTTTGCTGGGAAACCTGAATGACTGCAGAATCGAATGAACTTACTGGATCAAAGTAAAGATTAGTTCGGGACTGTAATTCAGAAAGCTTCTGTTCCTCCTATTTTTTGCTAGAACCAGCAATTTATTAGTTGCTTTGCCATCTGTTGAAGAAGTGACAAAACTAGGAAAGAATTTACCTTCAGCTTCTTGGAGGAGAAACTTGGGAATACAGTTTGCATAATGGCAAGCCCAGCCTTCTGTTTGTACTTTCAGTAATACTATGTTGAGATTCCATGTTCACATTGGGAAAAAGGGTAATAAAGACCATTTTCATAGAGGTGAACCACAATGGAAATATGTATCCTTGTGGATTTCTGCCTTCCATTAGGTTGTCCTTCTAAGATTCATGGAAATTGCACATCTGTAATGAAAATGTGTACTGGAGGGGTTAGAACCACCTTTTGTTTGGTAGCTGCTTGACTGGCATGTGAAATGCTATTTTGTTCTAGCATTTTTCTTTGACTGTATGCTGTTCTGTAGTTGTACAGTATATCACTTGGCAAGGCTAAGAGTTGAAAAGTGAACGTTACATTCATTCTAACCATTTTAAAGAGTTCACTTTGATATTTTAGCCACTTAAAAAACCTGCTGTCAGAACAGTACAATTGATTTCAATTAACTTTGAATTTCTTCAATAAGATGACTTTTATAATAAATCCAGTAATCCCATGATGCCTCATTAGAGGAGCTGGCTATGATGATTATCCCTGCGATATAGCATTTTTTTCATTATAATGCTTTTGTCTATTCAGAAGAAGAAAAAAAAAAAGGAATTATGGCAACAATACCTTTTTAATTCACTTCTGGTTTTACACTAACAGAACCTGCTACCTGTTACACAGTGTAAAATACCTAATTTATACTTTCAGCAAACAGGTATTTGTTCAGATGTACACAATACTTTAGTAGGCAGACCCTTTCAAAGAAACTTTAGTTCTGTGTAGGAACTCTGTCTGGGAGTTAGAATTTGCTTTAACTTCCTAGTAGACACTTGGACAGTTAAAAGCTGTGCTTTCACAGGAGTCTTTGTCTAGAGCTCTGGTTTAATGGGACAAATTTTCAACTGGTTTGTGCCATACGTGCAGCTGATTTGGAATTGTGTTATCATGTCAGATGCTTGTATCAGATCATTTCCGAATCTAGCCCACTGACTCATTCTGCTTGTAGAAGAAAAGTAGAATATGGCTCTAAATGTCTCCTTTCCATATCATGGTGTTAGAGAAGGGTTTTTGAATCGTGATTTTAAATCTCATTTCCAGTAGGATACTGCATCACTCTAAACATTTCTCATATGTTCAAGTAGAGAAAATCCCTTTTCATCTCATTCCAGATTTGATTTTCAAGATTTGGTTTGATTTTTGATTTTCAAAGCATGAAGGTGTATAAAGGCACGTTAATACAGAGTTACTTTTAAGTTTTGCCTCTATGCCTTTCTCTTTGTGATCAAAGATAAAATATGCAGTATTTTTTTTACCTGATTATAAAATGATACCTCCCTCTCCCCTCAGCCCCCCAAAACAAAATCCGAAGCATCAACACAATTTCTCATCAATAGAGTTAAAGGGTAGAAGTTTGCAAATCAATAAGATAAGACCAGGGTAAATGGTGCATGTGTGACCACGATGTCAAAGAGGGCAGTTTGTACATGCATAGTAGTTGGAGGTAAGGGAAGTAAAAAATGGGCTGCAAGTTTAAAATAAGAACAAAGAAAAACAACCAAAATTGGACTAATTGAAATGCAAATTTGTCTTTCTGCCAGTAAAGTAGTCAGTTATTTCAACCTAACAGAATTATATTTGGTCTATCCAGTCCTCGTGGTTAAATCAACTTAACCACACTTCCCTTATGTGCATCTATATAAATGTATGTGTGTCTTTTTTTTTCTTTCTTTTTTTTTAATTATTCACTTAAGGTGGTGCCACTTTGTTATTTGGAAATATTTTTCTTGAGCCAAAATGTACTTCCTTAAATATGCTCGCTCTCTCTCCCCCTTTCTATCTCTCTTTGAATCAGCTACTTATTGTTATGTAGTAGCAATTTCCAGAGTGTCATATGAAATTGCTGATGCGGCTTAGTTCTAGCTACAACCTGCAACTGCCAATAGTAAGCATCTATTGAAATCTAATATGTACTACAGGGCTTTTTTGCACAAGTACAGGCAGACCCTTCTGGATAATATACAGTGACAATGGAAAAAATATGAGGACGTGTTTTCTTTTTTTAAGCCATGGAGGAGTTAAGTGTATGCCTGAGTTTAAACTACAAAACAACCCATCTGACTGAAGGAAAGTAAACCAGAGAACTGGCCCTAAATGTGGCTTCAGGAGAATCAAAACAATAAGTATCTGTGAAATCTGTAGATATGATGGGTGGTGTTAACTTGAGGTGTTGCGAGGCAGTCTTATTTTCAGAATTGGAATTCAGCCCTAAGAGCTCGGGCATTGAGGTTGCGGCAAGAACAGTGTGTTCGTCTGGAAATTTGTCTGACTGCTTACATTTCTTCAAGAGAAGGGTATAATAGGTCTTGAAACAGAAGTTGAATCTGTACCTTACCAGGTTGATTTAACTTGATCATGTAGGTACTTTGTGATATAGCTTACTTCTTAACCAGAGAGAAGGAATGGCATAGCCTTTCTGAGCAAACTCGGCTATTGATGACAAATCTTACAAGATTACAGAAAGTAAAAATGTATATTATATTTTGATTAACATGAGTCAAGTGAGAATCATTGATACTTTTGACACACAGCAGAGATTAACCCGCAGCTTCTGTAATTTTACATTTTTCTAAAGCGCTTTGAATCAGCTAAGATTGCCTAAAGATTTATTGGCGAACTGAAGCTTTTCTAAGAATGAAAAAGATGAGAGAAGATTCCATTCTCAGAAATGCAGACTAGAGAGTCTCTGTGTCTGAATGTGCTCATTTGTGTGTATGTGTTGGTTGGGTGTGAGCATAAGGTCTTTCTCTTTGATATCATTCAGGCAGAAAGCCAATATGCGCATGTAAATGAGCCTGAAAATATAATTAAAAATATATACATACTGGGGACTGTAACACAGAATTTTATATGAGATGCAGGTTACAAAGTGACAAGTGACATTTCCTATATAATCACTGATACTAACTCTTGTCTGTGATTTATGCATCTCATATGTTATTAAGTACTGAACAGATAAATGCTGGAATTATTTCTTAAGATATAATTTCACCACAGTGAGTGAATGCAAAGTATGCCTTGCCCATTCTTCTCCCAAAACAAAAGCCAAAATACACCTACCATGAAAATGTTACTACGGACACTAAAACTATCTTATATAAGGTCAGATAAAGACCTCTTTGATAGAATATATCTCTTGGATATAAACTGTGGCAAAATAGACTTAGCTGTGTCATTAATATATTAAGATGAAGGAGATTCTGCAAATCATTAACACATATCTAGGAACTCAAATACAGATGGAAAAAGATAAAGATTGCCAGGTGAAAGACATAAACAATCTTGGCCTGTATTTCAGTGTAGATAACAAAGTCTTGCACGTAAAAGCTTACACAAGAGACATCTCAGAAACTCCAAACTTCAGGCAAGAAGCCAGTTTTCTTTGCTGTCTATTCTAAAAGTTAGGTTAGAGTGCTGGGTACAGAAGCTAACATTTCTGCTCTCCAGCTTGGAGAGTAGCTACTTTGTAAAGCTTTATTTCTTGTTTAAAAATACAAGTGGAATCCAGATGTATTTCTATCAGCAGCTCTGTAGCCCATAAATATATACAACCTTAGCTAGTGTCTTATTTACGTTATTTTATTAACATTCTTTGCTGAGTGGGCTTGAATGGAGCACAATCTCTCATATAGAGGATCTAATTATAAACACAAGGGACAGAACCAAATAAGCAGTCTTTAAAGGGAAAAGAGTCTGGCAGCTTTGTTTAAAGTGTCCTTTAACGAACTTCTTTAGCAGCTTGTATCTTAGCAACACATTTTATTACATACCAGTGCAGGAGAAGCAGTTTGCATATGTAGTTGCACAGTTGCACACAGTAATTTATTTCCCCCCTTTTTTTCCCCCTTTTTTTTTTTTTTTTTTCCCTACTTCTCTGTGGTGACTCAACTGGAATGCGCAGTCTAGTTTTTCTAGCACTGATAGCTCACTCAAAATCCTTGGTTGGTTCATTTGTATCTGTTCTGTTTTGTTAGTTGATGAAAAAGGCATTTAATGTAGTAAATGCATAGTGATTTTGCTTGCTCTTAGAAATTCAGATATGACTGTTCTGAATAGGCATGGATTTCAATTAAAAACAAACCAAGCTTCTTTCAATGTGCTTTTTTGCTAGTAAGTGTTCTGTCCAGTGCTAGTCCTCGTTGCACACACAAACTAGTTTCCAGATTTGTAGGTTATTTACTCTTCACTGTTACATGGAGCTGTTTTAATCTGTCACCTTTTCCTCCTTGAAAGCTAATTGGAATATAGCAGTGACAAGAACATTTGTAAGCTTTTTTATTTTTCTTCCTTCTTAGACAAAACTTGGCACTTAAAATGCAAGTATATCAAAAAATAACTTGGTTTAAAACCAATTAAAATAGTGCACTACGGTTTCTCTTTCAGATGACCTGAAAGAGTTGAGAGTTTCTTTGTTGAAAAAAATACCTTTTTTTTTTTTCCTTTTTTTTTTCCCTCACATTACTAATTGCAGACTGAGTTCTACTTGCATGTTTTGACTGAAAAACACTGTGGGTAGCTCTTTTCAATAGGGTCTGTTGAGGAATGAGATACTACTGAAGATATATATGAGCAATAGAACCTAGACATTTTTTTTTTCTTCATAAATTAAAGGGAAAAATACTTCTTATGAGCAAACTAAATAGCATTCAGCTCAATTTGCATTTTCTGCAGGCTAGGCAGATGTAAATCCAGAAATATATTTCCCTGGAGTTCACTGGAGTTACCCACAGTTCGCTCTGGTGTGGTAAAAATCAGAAACTGGTCAGAGGGAGAAAAGCAGGTGAGAAAAGGTGAGGGAAGAGAAGGGCAGTCCAGAGCATTAGGTGAACCCACAGAAGAGGGGTAAGCTTGTTGCCTTAAAGATACTGCTCTTGGGGAAGGTTTCATTATAAACTTCTTTTAACAAGTAACATGTTGGGGGTTGATATTAAAAAGTCAGGAGACATCCACTTCATGAAGTCCTTTGGTATTTGCAAATAGACAGGCGAAGGTTTTTGAAAGAGTTGGAATTGTTTCTATGCTTAATAGTAGTTAAATGTATTTGCATTAACTGACAAACCATTAAATTTCTTAAATCCTTATTTCAAAACAGAAGTTTCTTTTCTCTCCAGAATATTGATGGATTTGACTCTAGTTTTCTGTTTTCAGTATGTCAGGTGATAGTTTGCCTGTACCTTCAGAATTGCAATAGTTCAGCCTTATCAAGATGCATAAAAGAAGTCCTCCAAACTTAAAACCAAAGTGTACTGTAAAAGGAGAAATAAAAGACAGTCCTAACTACTTTTAAAACACTGTGATATTAGACCTAAACCAGTAGGATGTCCTCTGAAACCAAAAGCATTTATGTTGCCATATGATTAACTTACTTTTTTCTTTTGCAATTCAGCCCACTGTTTATTAACTTAAATTGGATTGAAAAAACTCTAAGCTGGGGAATGCATCATAATCTTGCACAATCACCAGGATTAATGATGACAGCATGAACTGTTGAACAAGAAAATCATGAAATTTGCAGTATTGCTAGACAAAGGTGTTATATGCATTTCTGCAGCTGTATTGGCCATAACAGAAGGGAGTAGCAGTTTCTGGCATATTTCATATCCTGTCAGGAGAAATAGTATTTACAGCACACACAACATTTGAAGTCCTTGTCCCAGGGTTGTTTATTTTTTGTGTGTGTGTGTTAGTGCTGGGAATGTTTAAGTGAGGTGGAAAAGCAAGGGACTTAACACATTTAGAAAGTTCTTCTGCAAATACTGCAGTAACAAGGAACAAAATGAAGCATTTAATTACTTTCTGAAACATTTAGGAAACAATTAGGAACCTGTGTCTTGATTGGCCAAAGCAAAACATCCAGCTTGAGTTGTTCATTTTTGTATCAATAAAGAAAGAAAATACTGTTTTCCAGAAACACTAACATTTCCAGAGACTTCTTTAACCCTCTGAGTGATAGCATTGCACCTCATTACAGAAGTACTTTTACTAAAAGAAACTTAAAGGAACTTTCATCCCCAGATGAAGCAACAACTCATTTATAAACAATGAGATCAGGAACAATAGAAAGCTGAGTGCATTCTGCATGAATAATATAAATGAGGGTTGTGAAAAGCCTGTGATTTTAGTATGCCAAACTCAGTGTGGGAGTGCAGCATTCAGCTGATTTTTCGACACTGGAGATTCATCCTTTCTCTCCCCCACATGTATGTGCCAACATACATACACAGAGGACTAGCAGTGATGATTAAAGAAGGAAGTCATCAGCAACTCCTATGTGGTGATGTTGAGACTTGAGTGTAAATTCATAAAACTGATGGAACTCAGATTGAAATCTAGGCCAACACTTAGATTTAATGCATGCCTTAGGTAGGTGGAAGAAAGTCCGAAGACCTGATTTAAGACTAAAGTTTGAATGTTAGTCACTGCTCTTGGCTGCAATTCTGATTTTCTTAGCATTCGGGAGCTTTATGTCAGAGAGCTTATGAGGCCTTCAGAGTGAACTCATATTTCTGGTACCTTTAGGTATATCATTTTTATTGATGAGACTAAATATGGGTTTAAGCTCAGGATTTCAGGCCTCTTGGTTGAAAAAAACAATTAGCTCTACTTGGTTATTTTCTCCTTTCTTCCCATTGCATTTACTTAAATAAAGTCTTTCTTCTAAAGGTGCTGAACTGTAAGCTCTTTGGATCTGGTTCTCTCTTTGTCCTGTGTATATTCAGTGTTTGGCTTAATGAGATTCTTTTCACAGAATCACAGAATAGAATCATAGAATATCCTGAGTTGGAAGGGACCCATAAGGATCATCAAGTCCAACTCCTGGTACCACACAGGTCTACCCAGAAATTCAGACCATGTGACTGAGTTCACAGTCCAAACACTTCTTAAAATGCGGCAGGCTTGGTGCTGTGACTACTTCCCTGGGGAGCCTGTTCCAGTGTGTGACAACCCTCCCAGTGAAGAGCCTCTTCCTGATATCTAGTCTAAACCTCCCCTGTCACAGCTTGACACCATTCCCATGGGTCCTATCACTGGTCACTAAAGAGAATAGATTGGCACCTGCCCCTCCACTCCCCCTCGTGAGGAAGCTGTACACCATGATGAAGTCTCCCCTCAGCCTCCTCTTCTCCAGGCTGAACAGGCCTAGTGACCTCAGCCGCTCCTCATACATCTTCCCCTCTAGGCCTTTCACCATCATCATAGCCCTCCTCTGGACACTCTCCAACAGTTTCACGTCCTTTTTGTACTGCGGTGCCCAGAACTGCACACAGTACTAGGGGAGAGGCTGCACCAGCGCAGAGTAGAGCGGGACAATCCTTTCCCTCAACCGACTAGCAATGCCATGCTTGATGCACCCCAGGATACGGTTGTCTCTCCTGGCTGCCAGGGCACACTGCTGGCTCATACTCAACTTGCTGTCAACCACAACCCCCAGATCCCTCTCTGCAGGGCTGCTCTCCAGCGTCTCATCACTGAATCTATAGGTATAGCCAGGGTTGCCCTGTCCCAGGTGCAGGACCTGGCACTTGCTCTTGTTAAACTTCATGTGGTTGGTGATTGCCCAGCTCTCCAATCTGTCCAGATCTCTCTGCAAGGCCTTTCCACCCTCAACAGAGTCCACAACTCCTCCAAGTTTGGTGTCGTCAGGAAATTTGCTCAAAACACCTTCTAGTCCTACATCCAAACCGTTTAAAAAAACATTGAAGAGGACTGGCTCTAACATGGAGCCTTGAGGGGACCCCACTAGTGACCATCTGCCAGCCTGATGCAACCCCATTTATCACAACCCTTTGAGCCCTGCCTGTCAGCCAATTGGTCACCCATTGTATGATGTTTTTGTTTAGCTGTATGCTGGACATTTTATCCAGTAGGATCCTATGGGAAACTGTCAAAAGCTTTATTGAAGTCCAAAAAGATCACATCAGCTGGTTTCCCTTGATTTTCCAGGACTCCCAGACAATAAGGTAATGCAAACAGCGAGTAATAAATCGAAGGCAACTGTCGCTGAAGTTTAGCCAGTGACAGAATAAACTTTCCCCAAGCTCATCTTTGAGTGTCTTTGCCAAGCATGTTACAAATACAGAGTAAGCAAGTTTGAATTTTTCTGTCTCAGGCTGTCTGAGATAATCCACTACATCTACAATTGTAGATCTCATATCATATAAAAAAGTTTGTAGTTTTGTAGAATATAGCATGTATAGTTATTTTCTTAAAGTTGTGGGGTTTTTTTGTTTGTTTTGTTTTGTTTTTCATTTCAGTCCCTTGTCATTCTTGGAAATGGACACCTATTAAACTGAGTTCTGTCAGATGATAATGATGGATTTTGTAAGATAGTCCAATGTCCTGAAAGCTGGACTGAAATCCACTAATATATTTCCTAAAGATTTTTCTACTGTATGACATCTTTTAGTTTTACTAGTGTTAACTGAGCACAAAGCAGTGAGCAAATGCTTTGTCCATAATTACCATTTGTGATAGGCTCCCATTTTGCTTCACCATTATTATTATTTTTTTAAAAAGAAAAAGAAGTAGAAAAGTTATCACTGTTTCATCAGCTAGATTAAGATCTTGTAGTTTTGTTGCATTCAGTTGAGCTGTAACTCTTGATACTTCCTGAGCATCTGAACTATGTGGACATAACTTCCCCCACCACACCCAAACTACTCTTTATTAAAAAAACAATTTTATTAAACAAACAACTCGTAAATTGACCAACCACTGATACAAAGCATAACTTAATCCCTGAGGTTCTTACTCCTTCTTTAAGCTAGTTCCCACCAAAGTCACTGTTAATTTGCTACTTAGAGTTTCTCAAATGACTGTGTAAAGATCGTGGCTAAACCTTCAGATTTTGGTTCTACTTTTATTATTCCTGTAAGAAATAGCTTTAATAATGTTGTTCTTCCAGAAGAAATTCCAAATAATAAAAAACTATATATTGCTACATATTTACTTAACAATTCAGTATTGTTTAAAAGGGATCTTGCAATCATCAGGCGCTTGTGTATTCATCAGCTAGCTTCTGGGCTGTTGCAAACTATCATGTAAATACATAGTTAAAAAGTTTTTAAAATGCATTATTCTCACCAGATTGGACAAATACATGACCTGAGGTTTATTAAGATGCAGATTCTTGACACGACAGTGCTTAGAGCTCTTATAGTCTGTTGGGTTATGACCCACTGAAGAAATTTTACCTTCCCAGGTCAAGGATCCATTAGTTAGAAACAATTCCTCCAAAATCATTACACTATTAGCAGCTTAGAAAGGCTTGAAATTAGCATTAAAGAAGGACTGGACTGGGAATTTGGTGTGATATGCTGAATGTGCAATGAAACAGTCTTATACAAAAATTATTTGGTTGCTTTACAAGCACATCCTATCTTATTCTGAGAGAACTATCCCCGGTTTAGACGTCCAAAATGTTTTGTTTTCTTTTGTTTTAGTGACAATGACTTAGAGGGAGAAATAGACACAAATTTATGTTTCAAGGCCAGATTCTGCCAAACTCAAGGACTTTGGCGTAAGTGCCCTTCTTATTTAAAGGAGAAAGATTCCTCTCCACCTGGCAGGAGAGGTTTTCATGCTGCATAGACATCAAAACAACCAAAGAGCTTGAGAAACAGGAGTAAGAGGTGATGTCCAGAGTGAATACAGTAAAGTTTAAGCTCATTGGTTCTTTGTGAACAAAGCAGGGAGGCCCAAGCACTGGGACACAGAATTGAGTGGGACAGCAGGTAAAAGTTTGAGTAGATGATTTCTTTCTCAGTTCCTTTCCCAGTTCCCAGCAAAGGGGAGGCTGAGGAGATTGTGTGAAGTTTGTGACTGTATGCATACCTCTAGCTGGCATAGCTTAGAGCAGAGTTTTATCTTCTCGTGTTTTCTCTTTTCCTGGAAGAAATTGTATGACAAATTAGCTAATGATGAGAGGCAGGAATTCTGTTCTGCAAGTTTGATGTTAGGTGGGGAGCTAAGATGCGGATTGGTATTCCTATGCACACATTTCAGTTTTACTCTATTTGCATGAAGTTGATCCATTCTTGCATGGAACAAAATTTTACTGAATACATACCCAGGAAATGTGTAGAGAGTTGACTTTTAATCTCACTCAAATCAGTAGTGGCTGGAATTGCCAAAATGCTTTGTGTTTTTGTTTCTTAAGACTGATACACTTCATCTTCTCTTAATTGCCAGCTATAACTGGAGATTGGATTAATGGAGTCCCCCAGGGCTCAGTACTGGGGCCAGTCCTCTTCAATATCTTTATCGATGATCTGGATGAGGGGATCGAGTGCACCCTCAGTAAGTTTGCAGATGACACCAAGTTAGGTGCGTGTGTCGATCTGCTCGAGGGTAGGAAGGCTCTGCAGGAGGATCTGGATAGGCTGGACCGATGGGCTGAGGCCAACTGTATGAAGTTCAACAAGGCCAAGTGCCAGGTCCTGCATCTGGGGCGCAACAACCCCAAGCAGAGCTACAGGCTGGGAGATGAGTGGCTGGAAAGCTGCCTGGCAGAGAAGGACCTGGGAGTACTGGTTGATAGTTGGCTGAATATGAGCCAGCAGTGTGCTCAGGTGGCCAAGAAGGCCAACAGCATCCTGGCTTGTATCAGAAACAGTGTGGCCAGCAGGACTAGGGAAGTGATTGTCCCCCTGTACTCAGCTCTGGTGAGGCCGCACCTCGAATACTGTGTTCAGTTTTGGGCCCCTCACTACAAGAAGGACATGGAGGTGCTTGAGAGAGTCCAGAGAAGGGCGAGGAAGCTGGTGAGGCGTCTGGAGAACAAGTCTTATGAGGAGCAGCTGAGGGAGCTGGGATTGTTCAGCCTGGAGAAGAGGAGGCTCAGGGGCGACCTTATCGCTCTCTATAGGTACCTTAAAGAAGGCTGTAGCAAGGTAGGGGTTGGTCTATTCTCCCATGTGCCTGGTGACAGGACAAGGATGGGCTAAAGTTGCGCCAGGGGAGGTTTAGGTTGGATATTAGGAAGAACTTCTTTACTGAGAGGGTTGTTAGGCATTGGAATGGGCTGCCCAGGGAAGTGGTTGAGTCACCATCCCTGGAGGTCTTTAAGAGATGTTTAGATGTTGAGCTTAGTGATATGGTTTGGTGGAGGACTTGTTAGTGTTAGGTCAGAGGTTGGACTGGGTGATCTTGGAGGTCTCTTCCAACCTAGACGATTCTGTGATTCTGTGATTCTGTAATTTTCTTTACTGTAGTGTCATTATTAACCTTTCTGTATTCGGATATCCATGTTAAAATGTTTGATTAACCCTCTAGTTACCGTTATGATGTCTCTGTTCAGAGTGGTAATTTAAAGATAAGTCATTTTATTTATACTTATTCTTAATTCCCAGACTGGATGAGTCAGTTTTCTTACCTTACCTATGTACCAAGAGATAATAAAAAGCTGATCTAGCAAAACTCTTGTTTTCTGTAGGTTTACCTACCTAAACTAAAACAAAGTTATCCTGGCCTTTCATTGGGCAGATAAGAATATATATCAATGTTGTCTTGAGAGATATTCCCATGTGATGCTATCCCTTGGCATGACTAAGACAATCTGTTTCTACTGTGGATATTCAGAATGTTCTCTGAGTAGCGCAAGTAATCGTATAGTGAAAACTGAATTTCTGCTAGTCTCTGGTAGTTGTATTGGCTCCCAACTGGCTTCCTGTCTTTCTTGCTCTTTCACTCTTGAGTGATTTTTATGTTGAAACATGAGCTACACTCTTGCAATACGATCCTTTTGTTTAGCTTCTTGGGGTTTGTGGGAGGAGGGTAGCTATGTCCACAGTAGCAAGCAGAGCAGTGCAATGGAAGATCTGGAAAGCAGAACAGTTGGTGCTGGGGACCTGTTGTCTGCCCTGTACACATACTTGGGGTTAGGCTAGCTCTGGTCTGGGCCCAGGGAGTGAATGTCTGTTACACATTAAGTGTGCTCTGGAAGAGTACTTTTCAATTATTTTAATCCAAAAGTAATCCACTTGGTCTGCTCCAAGATAGCTTTATAATGCAAACTGAAGCACAAGAAGGGTTGAGCACTGGGTGATCTGCTTCCGAAGTGAGTTCTTGATTTGGAAATGATAATTAATGTGGATTTCCTCAGTATTTATTCCTTGCTGATGGGTTCCTCACTCAACACAGCATCACTCAACTCCAGCTCTTCTGTCTTTATTGATGATGATATCACAGGGCATGAATGGAGAGGAGAGAAGAAGACAGCTGACATCCTTGCAAGCATGAATGTATCAACTCCTGTTATCTTTTCCCACGCTATTTTGAGGGCTACAAGTGTTTTACATCTCTGAGCTCTGGACCATTTCAGGTCTAATGGAATTCTGAAATCCTACTTAAAACTTTAATTTCTTTAATTTCAGACATGAAGCCTATACCTTACTCTGGCAAGGAACACTGTTCCTCAAGGAGAAAGTCTCTTCCATGGTATAATAGTATTTAGGGCTGCAGTCTGCAAGCGATTTACCTGTGTTAATGGCAGTTAGCAAATGTGAATTTTGTTACCTTGCCTGGATATAACATCAGCAGAACACTTTGGAACTCCTTATATTTCTTGAAGAAATATCACCAATTCACTTTTTTAGTAAGGAATATTTCCTTTCTTGTCAGTTTCCTAATGCTCGTAGCATTGTCCAGAACATGAGACCCAGAAAAAATAATGTGATTCATATACACAGTTAAAACTTCTTTGGCTTGGTTTGCCTTTAACATTTTGCTTGCTGTAGGAAAGTAAGCAAATAACATAAGTGGAAGAAAGCATACTAGTGCCTAGATTTCTTTAATGTCAAATAATAGTGGCTTTTATACAACAAGGGAGCAGATGGCTAGTTGCCCAGTATTCCTTAAACAAAAAACAAAAAAACAACAACAAAAAAACCTCAGCATTCTTTCTCTCAAAACTTAACTGATACAGACTTTCAGTGCTTCTAGGAGCTGTGCAAGCAGCGTGGAAGGAGATCAAAATGCCAGTGGCGTTTCCTCCTGTCAGATAGGGGACTATATAGATTGGTTTAGGTTTCACACAGACTGAATGGTATCTAGGTTGTACCATAATGTAGCTGATCACTCTGCGTTCCCAGCAGGTGCTCAGATACCACAGGTAGGGGTGCGGGTGGATGACCTTATACAATTCTTGCCTGATATGTAGTCATTATTTCATCCTGTCAGGATGTTTTTCAATGTCGTGATACTCCTCCTCTGCAGTAATGAGTCTGCATAGAAACATATGACTACATCTCTCAGTTAGATGGAGAACTGTGTATGCTAAGAGATGAGGGCATACTAGTATGTTCAGTGCATAACAAATGTTTCTTTAAAACTTTGTGAGATGCATGGTATGTAAAGGTAAATTGTACAGTGGGCCTCTTACTGCAGTTGTGGTAGAAATAAAGGTTGGGACTTGTGTTAGCCTCAAAGAAGTGATGAGAAAAATAAGGCTCTGAAACAACTTTCAAACAGAGAAAGTGAAAGCAAAGAACCACTGTTAAAAGCAAGGGGAATCTGTGACATGCAAAGGTGCTGGGGAGGCTTGGCTGGCTGCAGGGGAAGAAAGCACATAGCACTTGTTCATAAGCTGTAATGTTTGGAAATATTTCTGCAGGACACAGAAAAAATGTTAAGAGATGAAAGGGTAACTCAAAATGTTAGCCAGTTTCTATTTACTGCATATGGGAAGTCAGTTCCAGCTATCATAAATTTCCCGATGCCCAGATGCTTTTGTCATATTAAGAAACTGATTTCAAAATTATTTTCTCTTCTGGGTCTTACAGCATTTGTCATAGGAGTGTCTTTTATAATAACCTGAGTGCAGAGGGTGTTTTTTTGTTGTTTGTTTGTTTGTTTTGTTTTGTTTTGTTTTCCAAAACAGAGGTTGCTGACTTAGTTTGTAGGACAGACTTGGTATTCTCACAATAAGTCAGAATGTTGCTGGCACTTCATTTTTCACTGTGATTTTGGTACCTGGAAGCCCTGAAACATTTTTCCAAAGTGCAGTGTTCCACTTAGAAGCAGAAGGGTAAACAGAGGGCTCTCTACAGACTCAGAGATGAGGGTGACAGTGTAAATTCTGACACTGGTATTTCTTTTTTGCTGCCAGGAAGCACCAGAAGATGGCATGGTTTGTACAGATGCATGCTTGAAAGTGAATGAGTGAGCTTGTGAAAGTGCTATTAGTAATCTTGGGTAGGGTGTTAAACACTATCATAAAGAAAAGCAGGAATGTGCAGTATTTTAATCCTTATTTCTTCTTTCTGCCAGTAAGGGATAGTAGTGAAGTCCAGCCTATCCTTTTCTGAGTTTGAATGGCACAGAAAAGGAGAGGAGGAAGTGAAAAGAAAGAAAATGATGTAATTGTGGTGCAACAAATGAAGTGAGGTCAGCCTAACGAAAAAAGGTATTGATGGTAATGGGTAGACATGGCAACTTCTCTCAATAATTTTGACATAAAACTTTTTGTATCTTCTCAGGAATCTGTCAGTCAACCCTGATACAACCCTTATCCCTCTCACTTCCTCTTCACTCCCCGCAGCTCCCAGGAAACACGGTGTGAGGAGCACAGGGTAGTAAGATACTAGTTTACCATCTTGACTGAAGTGCCAGTGCCTGCTAGCTTTAGGGGCTCAGGGTGTAAAAGTACAGTATTTGTTTCATCTTAAAAGCAATCCTAATGTTAGGAAAAGTAGGAGTGTATTTTAAAAAGGTATTTTTGTGGGATTCTGCAACATTGATGGGCTCTGCGCAGCCTCCCAGTGTTTTCACTGGAGGAGGGCAGGAAGCTTCCACACCTCATGCTGCCCCTCTCCACATAGCGGCCCCAGCTGTCATCCAGGGGGAGGAGAACTGGTGGAGCCTCAGCTCCTAGAGTCACCGTAGCCTGACCAGTGCAAATAATGATCTGCTTTTTACAGAGACAGAGGTGTATTTGTTTTCTCCCCTGGGAGGAAGAAAAGAACAGGAGAGGAGCTGTGTGTGATGTGAAGGAACAATCTGCTGTTAATTTGACTTTAATGATCTGAGCCAGCAGATAAATGCTTATGTTATTTTTCAGTGTTTGAAAAGCTCAGACAGGGAGGCTACTAAGACGCAGTAATGCATGTGGGCACATTTGAAAGAGGAAATTTTTCTTTTGATCAGATATAGGAAGAAAAGGATTGCCTACATTTTACTGGACCCAAAGTTTGCTTTCCCACAGATGAAACTCTATATTTTATGGGTTTTTGCTAGTTTAATGCAAAGGAGTTTTCAGTTCAGCGGTTCGTTGAGATCATGGACTACTTATATAATATTTCTCTAGCCTTCTAAAAGTGCAAAGAACTACAAAATTATAAAGAACTACACAAATTCTTGGTTAAAAGTTAATTAGTACGGGTATGAATTTAGACAGGAGAAGAAGCCAGATAGAACAAACTCCTCTACCATGATTGTTTCAGCATGTGAGAATGTCTGAGTTGCTGTGGCTGATAATCACTGCATTGTAAAATGCATGGAAAAGCTGTGTGGCTAAGGTTGAGAGTACATATTTGTATATTGTTGCCCATCCCATCCAGAGACTAGTGCTTCCTCTTTAAGGGCAGGTTGAGTTTACCTCCATGACTTGGTTCTGTATGAATTCTTGAGGTGGAGAGCTCCAGACAGCATCTGATTCTGATGTACGCCAGGCGTAACTCCGCAGAAGTTGATGGAGTGCTGTAACATGAAACTGCTTTTAGAATCACCACAGTACTTACAGGGGTACTTGGGACTTGCTCTGTCATCCCATGTGCTTGTTTCTGAAAATGGAACATTTGAACACGCAGGGACATCTGGGGGATGGCTTGTATTTTCTGCTGGTTTAAAAATTCCTGAAATCGGTACATATACACCAGTGGGTAACTTGGCTCGGTATGAGTAAAGGTGGGATTTTAACAGAACTGTTAGGTAAATGCACTCACACTTCTTCTTTCCATCTCTCCTGAGGTGCTGTCTTTCATTTCCTGAGGTAACTGGCATGTATTCTGAAGCAGCCATATATATAAGCACTCTACGTTTCAGATGTGTATTGTTTGGTTTTTCATTTGTGTTTATTTCACGAATAATCTGTGTGCATGTAGAAGTGTAAAGAGGCAGTGATTTCTTTAGATAGTTGACCCCAGCCTTCAGGTGTTGAATAACTATTCCAAACTTCTTTAGAAAATCTCATCTTAACTGGGATCTTGGAACATCTGTTAAAGATGCTGAAACTCCCTGGTGGTTGACAGGTTAGAAAAGCTGTCCATGTATTTTCACAGTCCAAAGGAGCTGAAGAAAGGTTTGCATCATGGTTTGTAGGGTTTTGTTTTGTTTTGTTTTGCTTTGTTTCTGTCTCTATTGGATTAGTTAGTAGTCAGAGGTAAACATTGTGTTGGATCATTCTGGAATTTTATATCTCCATAGTATCATGTGAATCACTTTGCAGATGGGATGCTTCCAAGTATGAAGAGTCTTTGGATGATGTAACAAAATGTAGTTTTCAAACTGAAATTATGCTAACCACAGTAGGGGTAGGAAACACTGTGCATATATAAAGCTAATATTACAGGATTACTATCAGAAGTTTTTAAGGAATACATGGACTAGGATTTT
Organism: Anser brachyrhynchus; assembly: GCF_964034855.1. NCBI lineage: Eukaryota > Metazoa > Chordata > Aves > Anseriformes > Anatidae > Anser > Anser brachyrhynchus. The sequence continues at coordinate 73,665,235 of NC_137694.1, forward strand.
AAATACAGTTCTGTATCCATAGGTGCATTGCCTCTCCAGTATGCTCTTTGTTGTATTCCTTATGGGGTAAGGAGTAGTACAGTTAAGAACAATTCTGCTCTGAGAAGTGTCAGTGTGTACAGCTAGACTTTTCTTGCTCAATAGATCTGCTTTTTTTTTCTTTTTGCCGTGTAGCTTAATGATGTAGCATTGGATTTTCAAAAGCTCTCAACAATGGCCTGTACTATCTCTTGCTGAAGTCAATAGTTTTACTGTTGACTTCAGCTGAAGCAGACTAAATGCTTCTTCAAGAAGAGCTTTTGCTGAAACCTGTCTGTAACTACGATCCCATGTGTAAGTTATCCCAGAAGAGTCTGATCACAGGAGTACCTCTGGTCCCTAGTCCCAAGTCCCTGATCAGTGAACTTCCTTCAACCTTAGTCTAGCAGCCCCTGGAGTTTTCTTGTTGAGAAAGGACAACAGACTGTAGGACCAATGCTCATTAAACTTCACTAAATTTGTAGGAACTGCCCAAGGAACATGTTCAAAAGAGACTTTTTTTTCCCCAATTACCTTTAAGATGCTTTTCTTCCCTCTTCAGATTTAGTAAGTGTTAGAGTCACCAGTAGAGAGTGAGCCAAAAGCCATTTTGCTTTTGATCCAAGGCCATTTCACAGTCAATTGAAAGGTCCCTGGTATATAGCATGGACTCATTTCCACTTCTTACAGATTTTCTAGTGGCCTTGGTGCCTTACCTTCAGTTAGGCCAAATGCCAAGTCCCATGTTTTCATGGAGCTTGTTGATAACTTAATGGCCTTGTATCTTCACCCTTCTGTCTGGTTTTTCTGAAATTGCACAGTAGATTCTTCTCAGTATTAACTAAGTTTCATCTGCCATCCAGTGGGAGTGGTAGACTTCTTGAGCTGAAAGGTGTCAAGTTGTTAAGGTTGTTTGTTGTTCTTTCCTACTTAGTAAGTTGTAAGAAGAATCTTAGCACCCTTTTCAGCAGTAGTGAACAATGTTTCTGCTTTCCTGGTTATTTCAGTAGGCATCAGTGGCATTTTGTTGTCCCAGGGAGGGCTGAGAATCTCGTGGGACAACTCTTTGTCCAGGACACCTGCTCTAGGAGTTGCTGGATGTGTTGCTGTTCCTTCTCAGTAAGAGTAGAGTTTGGCTTTTGTTCTGCACAGATGTTGTTGCCTTCAGAGTGTGCCGCTGAAAGTGCATTTTGCATTTTGAAATTGGAATTTGCACATGGCAGTAAAATTTTAAAAAAGAACAGAGACAATATAGGAAAATCCTTGCATTGACTGGGCCGAGCACCCTGTTTAACTCCCCAGTGGAGGTCCTGTCTTGCTTTGCTTCCCAGAAGAAGCCACTCTAAGACCCTTATGAACGAATTAATGTCTTCTGGAAAGTGTAGGACTTTGCTTTAATGTTGCTATTTACAGCCAAAGTGATACACCAGTCAAAATTAAGGCACAGGTGCAATGTGCTGCAGATAAAGGTCTAAAACACCGTCTGTTCTTCATAGTTTACTATCCTAGTCCTCTATCTAGCAACTAATTCTGAGTAAGAGCAGCAGAGCAGCTGACCATTTGGTAGCTAGGTATAAGTTTAATTTAATTGTGACAGTGACAAAGAAAGGGAGGAATAAGAAAGTAAAGAAAGGCCCCACATTTGACGTGACTTGGAAATAAGATTCTAGTGGCTGGCTTGTTGCCTTTGGTCTTTGGAGATATAAGTTCAGTTCCTTGTTTTGGTGTTTTATTCTTGTGTGGAATTTAGTAGGTCCCTTGAGGCACCTGAGTCTTCTTTCCTGTTTCTAAAATGGAAGCAGTAGATCACTCTTTTTTTCAAATAATCACTGTAGTACTTGCAGAATAAATACTTTAAATATTGCTGCATAGCTGAATGCTGAGTAGTCCAATTGCCATGCATATACATTTATATATAAATGTAATTTATATATATAAGCTGTAATTTTGCCATGGTCATATAAATATCTGATTTCAAAGATAACCAAATATCTAAATGTAAAGCTGTACAACACAGAAATCCCAGAGAAAGTGAGAACGCTCTGTCTGTAAAATACAAAACAAGAACCAAAATTCTTCTTTCCTTCAGTATGGTACAACCACACTTGTGCACTGATTTATTTCTGTCAGTAGTTCCGACAAAAGATTTTAGGGGAGAACCAAAAACCTGGTGGACTAATTCAAGCCAATATATTGTCAAGAGCTCTTCATATACTCATGTGTCTGGAAAGGGCCAAATGAGACTAGGAGTTTCATACAGTTGCAAATTCATTTGATCTAGAAACTCTAAGAGAAACACTGTTTTCATGATGATTACAGTTCTTGCTGTTACTGAAACCAGTGGCAAGATAGAATGCCCAGAGAAGCTGTGTTTGCCCCATCCCTGGAGGTGTTCAAGGCCAGGCTGGATAGGGCTGTGGGCAGCCTGATCTAGGGGGTGGGGGTTGGAACTAGGTGATCTTTTAAGGTCCCTTCCAACCCAAGCCATTCTATGATTCTATGGCTTAATTTTTCTTCAGCTGTGACAATTATTATTAGAAGCAGTTATATTTTTGGGTGCTATTTTAAGTGAGGATGTTCCCAACCTTAACACGCCACCCCGTCTCAAAAAAAAAAAAAAAAAAGTCGCATATAATGAAATGGCAACATTTTGTGTCCAAGAAACATGACATGCCTGGTGTTATTACTGGTAGGTTTACAGAGTGCCACACAGTGGATTAATCCCCACAGATCTGTCATAAAAAAATCTTTCCGTTTGGTTGTTTTCTTTCATAAAATGTTCTGTAGCAGTTATCTAAATGCTTTTTATAACCATGTTAGTAACTAATAGTAAATTATGCTTCAATTTTTACATGACTAATCACAGAAAATTCAAATGAGAAATATTATCCATATTCTGTCTCCTAGAAACAATTTTTTTCATGTATACATTGATGTAGTCAACATGGTAATCACCAGTTTCATAGACCTTCAACAAGTCATGCAAAATCCATGGGTGTCTCTTGGTGCTAGAGTTGCAGCTAAAAATCTGAAAGAGCTGACAGATATGTACTGCGCATGCTCTTTTTCCTTCTCACAGTTTCTTTGAACTCACTCATCTGTGAACTCACATCCACAGCACTGATTCCTTCCCAAAGCCAGAACAGCTCCAGTTCTATAACACACCATGTGTTAAATTCATTTCTGATGGATCCTGCATCAGAGAAAGTTTGACTTCTTTCTGGGATTTATGTTGTTGAAAGGGTTCCCTACTAAACTTAACAATGCACAGTTAGGTGGTGTTGAGATGCAGAGACTATGTAAAAAGCATGCATTGCCGGGAAGATAGGTGATTTGCTGAAGTGTAATATTAATTTTGTGGCTCGGTTCATAGACTTTATTTGATTTTGGTAGGCTGGAAGCAAGAAGTTTATGGCTAGATGGAGGTTCTGGTGACATTGCTTCTGTAGTTTGGGGATGAAGCTTTTCTGTGGGCACTGATCACAAATCCTAGTACTTCTCAGCTTCAGTTTCCTTCAAAGCATACTCTGTTTGGTGATAGCATGAGAAACTGATTTTTTTCGCTTCCTAGTTGGGACCAACAGATAAGTACAATTGGAAGGTTGTGCAATGCACTCAAACTGTTTGACATGAATCCGGCCTTTTAGAAAGCCTTTTAGATGAATCCTTCCCTTCCCGATACCTCTTCAAGTGGATACTGAGTCTGAGTGCTGGACTTTAAGCGTTCTGAAGTTCAGGATCATAGTGTCATAGAATGGTTTGGGTTGGAAGGGATCTTGAAGGCAATCTAGTCCAACACCCCACCGTGGGCTGGGACACCTTCCACTAGACCAGGTTGCTCAAAGCCCCATCCCACCTGGCCTTGAACACTTCCAGGGATGAGGCATCAATAGTGTTTATATATATGTAGTATATAGATAGATATATGCATATACTATATCAATAGTATATTAATAATAGTAATAGTCACATCTGTCCACTGCTACATGTTTTATCTTGTTATTGTCAAACATCAGGAAGATGTTGCATGTTTCACATTCTTGTTGAACAGGAAGGAGTTGAGGATGAATAGTATCTCCTGTGAAGGGTAGTTAAACACATTACAGAATGGGTCTACAGCTTGCCAGGCAATTTCTGGAATATGGTTTGCATGACTTGTGTTTAGTGGAGTGCCACTGACTCTTGCAGCACAGAGTCCGGCTTTCTCAGAGGTTTCACATTCCAAAATATTATTTTGCTTTAAAAATATAGGGGACAATAAAAATCCAGGGTTTCTATGTCCAGTTTAACGGTTTGCCCACAACACTTTTTTATCTTTCAACTAGCTCCTTCTACCACTGAAATCAGGTGTTCCTCAATAGCTCCTTAGCAGAGTCCATGGGTGGACATCTTCAAAAGGTGCTGCTCACCTGTACCTCAGCTGCAAGTGATCTGTGCCGTTCCCCTTCCTTCTTTGTGGACAAAAGCAGTGGTGGCTGCATGAGCCTGCCAGGCAGAGCAGTGCTGTGCACGCGTCTGCTCACCTCCTCTGCCTCTTAAACTGAAGCGTTCACAGTACCAAATAGTCTTCCTGATGGCATTTTCTACTACTTTTGTCGCAGTGTGAAATAAATGAAAAAAGCCACTGGCCTCTCCAGACAGCCGTAACAAAAAAAAAAAAAAAAAAAAGAGAGAACAAAGCTTCATTTTTTATCCTTGCTGAAATGTTTATTTGAAAGCAGCATGGCAAGGTGGAATGGTTTGATTTGATTAGCAAGTCTAAATGTATTAGCAGCAAGACAGAAACTATATTACAATTAGTGATAATTAGTTGCACTGATTACTTCAGACTGCAATACTGTTTGACAGATGTTTTTCTGTGGTACAGTGTTGAAATAGGAGGGTGCTTTATCCTTGTGGTGGTTCTTAGTTCTCCTTCTGGTGATATTTTTGTCATGTCATTGTTTGCTAATGAAGTCTCTGGTGCAGCTTCTGTAATTTGTGGCTTTGCAAATACAAATACTCCTTTTAAAGTAAAATTTAAACTGGTAAAATAGCATTAGTAGTGTGTCTTTTTATGTTGATGCTTGATAGCCCTAGGGAAGGCCCTCGTTTTCCATGGAAATGGTTACAGCCCAGCTGATCGTCCCTGCTCCTGCCAACCAGCCCTGTCCTTAAAGTCTTATCCCAAACCCATTAAATACCACTAGTGTCTCCTTTGACTGCAGAAGATTTTGGATCAGATGCCTGCAGTGAGAGGTGAATCTGGCTTCCCTGACTATTCAGCCCTTGGTCTCTGTAAAACACAGTGGGGATGGCTGGTGTTGTCAGGATTACTAGAAAATAGATGCTTCTCAGGGTTGGATTAGCTGCAGTAAAACCCTGTGGGGGACACTGTCCCACAGGGAGGAAATGACCTATTCAGTTGGCTTGCTCAGGCCCACCTGTGCAGAGAAATGTGGAAACCAAATTGCCATTTTCAGACTGAGTAGGAAGCAGGGAGGAGAGGGAGCGTTCAGGAGCTACCGTTTATATGTCTATAAACCACCTCATATTCACTGCTTTGTTAGTTAAAGGATTATGAAACGTTCCTGTAAATTACAGATACCATTCCAAAGAGAATCACTTTTCTTGTTGGGTGTCCTTTTTTGTAGACAGTTGCTGTATTAAACACTGACTATGAATCCTGTTACACAATCATGTTCTCTAACTTCCAGGCACTATATAGACCTAACCCCGCTGGTTCAACCTCATGATGATAAACATATTAGGCTATGACAATCATTCTGTTCCTTAGGAATAAACTGATATAATTTTGGATGTCGTCTGTTTGTTGTATGAGCAATAATCCCATTATCAGTCATCCAGAATAAACTGAATTACGATATGTATTAATACAGACCTGTGCACCATCTGTGAGCTGTGTGGGGACAGATAAGCTAGAAATATGAATTTGTACAAGCCAAATGTTTTGGGGCTTCTCCTAAACATATATCTTATGTTATTGTACATGTTTTGCTTGTCTCAAAACAGGGATTTACAGACTCCACAAAGCACTTCTGTCAGTTGGTAGACACGGTAGGTCACAGCGAAAAGGGTTCTTTAAATATGTAACACGTTTACTTACTGTTAGTGTAGATAGCAAAAGCCAAAGGCTGAACCTCTGGAATGGTCCATAAAAAATATTAGGAGATTTCTGGACAGTTAGTTCTGTTAGAAAGGTCTTGGTCACTAATACTGCGTGACCAGTCTCTTCATGCCTAGTCTTCAAGTCTTTCAGAAATGTGTGCATATTTCCATCCAGGCAAAGTTATGAGTCAAATATTAATTAGAAAAAATAGTATGTAGGCACTGCTTAGTCATTCTAGAGATGAGATGTTTGTGTCCTGTACCAATAAGGCTGTATTTTAGTTTTTTTCATCTGGCAGATCACATATCCCTTGTGACTGCTGTGCTCAGCAGCCCAGAATCCTGCGTTGTAGGATTCTTTTATATTGTGATGTCCCTGAGATCATGCTGAGTGACTTGTACCTTGTACAGTTCTCCAGGTCAGTTGTTAGGTTGCAGAGTAAAATGAGGAGAACTGCACAGCAGGTAAAAAAGTATCAGCTAACCTATGTCATCAGGAAATGTTAGGAGAGACTTGTTTGCTGAGTTTGTTCTCTGATGGTGGGATCCAGCAATTCTGCAAAGCTCTGAACATCCTTGGTGCTTTCCAACTTCTGTGGCCACGGGGCATTTCACAGGGGAGCTCAGCACTGGGCAGGACTGAGCCCAGAGCTTGCAGTGATCTACAGCAGGGGCAGAGCACCAGCTCTGATCTTGTGCAAGGAGAAAACAATCACAGAGGCTGAGAGAACTACACGAAGTGTGAAGTGAAATCTGGGGAGTACATGAGAAACAGGGAGTGGGGGAGTTTGCAACAGGCAGGAATGAAAGAAGGAGGCTGACTAGTTGCAAGCCTGATGGCAACTCTGCCACAGCACTCCCTCCTGCAATCACTGCCTCCCTCTGTGTGCACTTCCCCAGCTGGGAGCCTTCCTTCAGGATTACAGTTGTCCCACTTTTTATCTTCCAACTAACTCCCTCTAATAAAAAGACTTTGTTTTTACATTTCTGTCTCTTCCTCAGCTCTCCAAGCAATTAATAAGCACAAATTAATACCAAACTCCCAAAGCCCTTGTTGTAGAGAATACTTGTCCCCCTTTCACAGGTGGGTGAGGTAAAGGATGAGGCTAAGTGATGTGACCAAGATCATGTGAGGAGTTGGTGGCAGAGGTGGGAAGAGCTCTCCTGACTTGTGTGCAGATCCAAAGAGGCATTTTGCAGCTAATAGCCCCTTGAAATCAACATCGGATAGATGTGTTTATGGATCTGGACCTTATTTCTGACAGCTGCACTGTCTCTCTGGTATCCACGTAGTCAGCAGAAGAGACTTCATTGAAATAATTATGCTCATGTGGCTTTGCAGCTGTAGTGAACAGGAACTGCACAGTGTATCTTTAAATAGGATATGAGCTTCCCTGCATGTTCCTACTACAAACAGAATACTCTTCTCCAGTTTGAGTCTTACATGCTTAGAGTTAGCTGGTTGATATGAGTTGAAAGCCATCTGTGAATGCATGGTTTCCTTGGAGTATTAGCATGTAAAGTACAATGTCAGGACAGCAGCCCATAGAAAATTTCCTTTACTGGAAATGTAGAAGGTGACAGGTTTATTGATCAACCAAAACAGGAAGTTAAAATGAAGGAGAAAAAGGATAGGTGATGTAAATCTTGTTATGAGGAGCTTAAAATATGGAAAAATTGGATTTGCAGATTTAAAGGTAACTTAAAATGAGACATTAGAAAAGACATAAGGTAACCTTCTGTCTGTCTTGTTGTGTCTGTCCTGATTTTGGCAGTGCACCTGCATAGACCATTAAACTGGTTGTCTCAGGATATATGCTTGAGACAGAGTAAACTATCTGATATTAATTTAAGAAGAGGTGATAATGGTGTCATGCTGGCAGTGTACATTTGTAGCAATCAACACTGGCAACTGTTTCTTTGAAAGCTCTGAGATATAAGAGCACAGATTTTCATTACTGAAAAAGAAATGAGAGATTAGGACATCCCTAAAATTTGAAAGTAGAGACAGCCTTATGCCAAGCTATTTAAAATTAAAACAAACAACCAACAACAACAAAAAACATTACTTGTATTCCTGCATTGATCAGAATTTTGTGCTAATGGCCTGCTATGGCCTGCAGTACTCCGTTCAGAAAGCTGGTAGAAAGCTTGGAGAAAACAAATCAGCTCCAAGTCCAACTTCATAATTACATCTTTTCTTAGTTACTTGGCCAAATGGCAGCACCTCTACCACTCATGACAGTATCTTATTCAAAGTCTGAAATTGGATCTGGATTGTAGCTTTATTATATATATTAATTTGTGTGTCTGTACATACCTGTGCGTGTATACATATATATATGTGTACATGTATATGTATGTAATCTCAGCATAAGCATAAAGCTTAGAGTCACTGCAAATTTTTAAGTCTTTGGAACTGACTCATAGAATCTCCTTATAGAATTGTCCTTAAAAATAGAGGCCCCAATTTAGTTAAAATGCATAATTTTAAAATGTAAAAGCTTTATACTGCATCCTCACTGATGCTTCTGGAGTCATTTGCCAAGAGAAGGTAAATGGATATGAGTGTAGCAACTCCACATAGCTACTGCCTGAGACAATTAATCAACAGCAAAACTCTGAACCCATCTAGATGCAAACTGCTGTTGAATATAGAACAAAGCTTACTTAAAAAATAAAGGGAATGTTTTTTTCCTTTGCTAGTGTAGTTCATTTGTAACAGAGATAGTCATCATTTGCAGCCATAATTGATAAAGTAATTTCACTATTTTTTGAAGCTGATAATGTTTCCTTAACTACAGTGTTACAGGTCATACAGTCTTTTATAAAGCTGGTCACCCTCAATGAATCTGTTTTTAAAAATCATTTGGCAGTCGTGGAATATATGACAAGTGTCTTATTACATCTAATCTTTATATAAAACATACTTAGCAGTTTTCACTATACAATACTTGCCCTGTTAAATTTCAATTATTGTTGTAGGAAACCCTGATTTAAACTGTCCTTCTACATGGAATGGAACCGTGTCTGGTACTTAAAAGAACCATTTTTCTTCCTCTTCCACCTCCTACCACCATTTATGCACAGTGTCCTACACTAGGTCACACTGGGTGATACCACAGACTGAGTGAACAGACAGAAGCCGATGTAACCAGGTGCATTATAGCGGCTGTGTGCAGCTGTATTAAAAGATTGGATGAGAAGATTTGAGTGTAGGCATGTCTGTCTGTTCACAAAAGAATAAAAATCTAGAAGTGTCTGAAGTTACATGCCAGTAGCAGACATTTGCTGCTGTTCACAGATAAGGAATATTATACTGGTGATTATTTTCTAGAGCTAGATACTGCTGTGCTCAGGACTATGAACCCAAACTCATTAGAAATTATATACTTTTGTTTTAGCACTGAAAGCATCCATGTGCATATCCAAAAGACTTGAGTGTATTTTAAAAAATGCAAGATATAGCTGTATTCTTATATTTTACACCCAGTGTTTTTTGAAAGTTGTGCACTGGAAACTTTTGCAAATTCCTTCTCCTTTTCTAGGACAATAAACCTGATAGCTTGCTTTCCCAGCATATTGTAGCTACATAAAGCATTGCTGGCTTCAATTTCCTCCTGAACCTCTTTAACTTTAATCTTCCAGCCTCCTGCCTTCTCTCACACTGTTTCCCAGTTATCAAGCAAGAGCAGGGTGTCACTTGCTTTTCAGAATTTGATTAGTGTCATTGTTATGAATCACCCTGTTTGTTTGGTACCAGCAAAAGTGATGCGAGTAACAATTTGCAAAATCTGATTTAGGATTTAACATCACTTAAAAAAATTAGTTAGTGCCACTGTTGAAGGCTCTCAACTTTGTACTTTCATACTGATGAATTTAGTGCCAGTGAAAAGCAAGATACAAACAATCCAGCCAAAACAATGTGTGTTTCTGTGTCACAGAGCCCCTATTCCCTTTTTAACACCCTGTGCTGCAGCACCTATGCTCCTTCCTCTTCAGTTTAAATCTTACTGCCTTATTGTGTGCACATTTCCTTCTGGAGAGTGAGTTCCACAAGACAGAAGTTGTTGATAATGGTAGTTGTTGCAATGGCAATCACACATCCATGGTTTCTATGTGGGTATATTATTCTGTAATCCTACTATAAAATAATTCAGAGAACATTCTGCTCTGTCTGCTCTGTAAGAATTTGAAGCTGCAAAATCCACCTAATTTGTGACCAGAGCTTAGTTAATAACAGGGGCTTCTAGTATAAGGCAGTAAATATTACTTAGACATAAATTTGACACTTATAAATTTGACAGTACTTATTTGATCAACAATACAAGACCTTGTATGTTTAAGACAGTTTTACACTACTTTCATTAAAGAAGTGGTTGTAAGAGTGAGGAATCACTGCAGTCACAGTGCCTCTTCTCCCTTTCTGTGATGTCTGAACTTTGTGGTCACCCAGGCAGAAAGATGTTACTGTTTTTTATGCTAACACACTGAGAGATGAATGGAGAGATTTTCAAGAACACCCAGCACTTTCCCCCACTCTTGTCAGTGGGAACCCATGACCACTCTGGGAGCTGAAGCCCTGTGGCAGAGATGAGCACAGCACCATTGTCTCAAGTCCCAGGGTAATGTCTCTCACACAGGGTTAACCAGCATCTGTGGACCATGGTGAAGATGCAGCTCAGAAGCTTTTGTTCTATGAAAACCCACCTAAATCAACTGGGTAGATCGTTTTTGGAAAATAGGAGCCTGTCCTTCATCACTGAGCATCTGGCTGGTGCCAGCATGCAGCATCTCAGGTCCTCCCTGGCAGCTTTAGCAGACCTGATCTGGGAGAGGCCCATCCTCAAAGCATCCCAGCACTAGCATGCCTCCGACCCAAAGGAGCACCATGAGAAGGCTGCTGTTGGCTACACGTCAGCGTTTAAACTCAGATTCTGTTTGGTTGCCGAGTTAGGGAGCCACAAGATCATTTCTAGCTTTGTATGTGGGGCTCCCCATTTTGAACAGTGCTTGTTTGCTGTGCCCCTTTTTATTCAGTCGTCTGTCAAGCTGGCATCTACTGAGAAAACCTCTAATCTGGGCCTGTGTTGGTCAGCCATTTGCTCGGTGCTGCAATGAGAAGCAGGCGCGTAGTACACATCAAGCAGTATGCCAGTCTTTATCCTTGTCAGCGTTATGCAAATCCTCAGCGCTGATGTTAATGCCAGTTTGGTTTTTATAGCCTGGTGACAGCAACAGCCCTCAATATTAAATACAAATATACGTACACAGTTACGGCAATGATTGCTCTAGATGTTCAGCTAGTCATAATATTTGCACTTGGCATGATAAGGAGCTTTGAATGATAATAGCACTATGGTAGAAGCTTGTTAAAGTGACAGTAACCCTGGTGTCATTATTGAGTGGTGCACTTGTGCTTGCTTTCCTACAGCTTTCTCAGAGACTGTCCCTTTCCATTTGTGTGTGTGTAACACATGCGAAGAGCACATGCTCTAGCTGTGCTTGAGGATATTATATGAAGTCCTCTAAACTTCATTCACAGTTTGATCTGCTGTAAGACAGCACTAAGACCTTGGTTATCTTAGCTGTTAGAAATCTGTTTCTACATAAGTCTTATTCATTAAAATAATCCACTCGTGATGCAGGATATCGGATCCCAATAGATGCTATTTTTACTTGCTAAAAGAAAGAAGGCTCCTGGCCTCCATCCAACTTTTTAAACATTACTAGCTGCAAAGGGGAGGGAGTTAAAGGCATGCTATTACATGATGGCAGCATTTTGTGCTTTGACTCTCTGTTTTGGCTAAGATGATAACATACCAGAAGAATAGCTGCAGCCACCCCAGACCCTGTGTCTTTTTCCAAAGTGCAGCCATGCAGACTGGCTTCTGTTCTGGGAATTCATGGGACCCCACACCACAGTTGGGTCGGTAAGGCCTGGTAAGGTCTGCTGTCAGATGAATAGAGGCAAGCTGCCAGGATTTGTTGGCAGGGTCAGTGCTTGGGTGGCCTTGCACTGGATGTCATTTAGCTAACCTGAGCCAACAGTCCCCCACTTCTCAAAGTCCCACTCCCTCTGGGCTTAGGCCAGTCAGAGTTGTCCTTGTAGGTTTTGTGTTCTTTGTCAGCTTCCAGAACATATAATGTCAGTGCAGAGTAATCACTATGCACTTGCACTGCTGTGACCAAGAATGCCAGTATGTGAATGCCCCTCTTTTCAGGATTTTCTTTTTTGTGCATGGCTGTAAAAACTTGATCCATGCTATACTTGAGAACATTTAGTGTATAGTAGTGTCTGCTGGCCCTTGGGATTTTGGAAAGGGATGAAAATAAAATGTTTCAATGGCTGAAATATTGTAGTAGTTATGCTGTTGCATTCAGTTTTTGTCCACAGCTTGGGGTGAGGATGGGCATGATCTGCAGAAGCAATTAATTTTAGGATGTTCATCTTTGGAAGGTGTACGGCATTCATGTGTGCTGGTCAGAAGGCTGTCTGACTGCGGTGCTAGGAAAGGGAGGGAGGGGTCATATAGTGTTGGGGGGAGACAGGCTGGGGGAAGCTGGGGGGCTACGCCTTGGCTGGATGGTAGGCTGTCACTGCAGTGTGAGCCAGATACCATAAACCTGTTTGTGTGCTTGATCTTGAAAGGGTACATGCTTGGTAGTTTATAAAACTCAGGGCTTGTAATCTGTGTTAATCTTACACCCAAAATAAAGGCATAGTGGGTAAACCTCTGTTATTATGTATAACTTTTGCATGGCAGCCCACACAAGGCTTGCATCTTTCACATATTTATTGCATGTAACAAGTCTGCATCAGAAGAGACAAGAGAGATCTAACTGAAGATCTGTTTTGTCAAGCTTCTGCTTCCATTCCTGACCAGTAATGATGTAGAGAGAATTCCCTGGGGGAAAAAAAAAAAAAAAAAAAAAAAAAAAAAAAAAAAAAAAAGGTTAGTGTATTCCTGGAAGCATTTAAATAACAACAAAGATACATATTTATATAAGTATATGAAAGACTGCTAACCGAATACTCCTGAATTATTAAAGAGAAAAAAAAAAAAAAGGAAAGTGTCTTTTTCATCTATCTGATATCCAAGAGACTACACTGGTAAATAACAGGCACTTTCAAATTAGACTTTAATTTGACCCATCTTCAGGAAAGCTCACTGGCCATGGGCAGGAAAGCTCTCCCTGTACATTAGGAGAGCCCTGTGGAGCACCCAAGCTATTTGCCAGGTATTGTACCACCCATGTCTCCTCCGTGACAGCAGCCTCTCTGACACTATTAAGAACAAGAGGAGTGCAGGAATCACAAGTAACTGACTTATGGCAGAACAAACACTAATAAAAAGAACTAGTGATTTCAAATGGGTTTCTTGTTAAAGCTGATGTTCTACAAATAATAATCACATTTGGAGCAGGCTGAATTGGCAGATGATGTGCCTTTAATGCCATTTTATGACTTTGCCTTCTTTTCATTGTGAATAACTGAAATTAGGGTGCATTATTTGCCCAGGAAGCCCACAAAAGTCCCTAACTAAACATAGTTACCTCTGTGTTCTCATCCAGGAGACAGGAGTTGCTTCTTTGAAGCCATTTTGTTGAACATTTAATGTGTATTTTAATTCCAGTTCTTCTGTGTTTAATATGCAGTACTGCAGTTTCTATATGTATTAAATGTATGCTTTGTCTAAAAGACTGGAATAGCTCTTTTTTAATTGAGTTTCAATTTTGTTTTACTTTTGCAAAATTAATGGGCACTAGAAATCCATTTGTGTTAAAATAGAATACGTGAGGGTTTTGGACAATTTGTCACAAGACAGTATTCTGATTTGAGACTCCCATTTGCATATTTTGTTGTGAAATTTGAAAAACATGGAGGAGCTGAACTCTGAACCAGCAGATATTTCTTTTTATAGGGTAAATTGAAATGAAACACTGATGAAATATACTTTTTGTAGTCCTTTACTATCTTAAGTGCATGTGTACAGCTACTTAACTAATGCTAAAGGTTGTGGATGTCTATTAAAATGTTATGAAGTTCAGTGTGTTCGCACAGATTGATGTTGTTAGTATTTTGCAGTTCAAGTTAATATATGCTGTTATCTTCTGCATATGTCAAAATACTTAAAACATTCTAGAGTTGTTATAATTACCCCAGAAATAGCTATTATGCATACACAGAAGTAAAGTTAACAGATTAAAGTTTAAAAGTGTACCAAGCATGTTTTAATATGGAATTGGAATATGTAGCCACACAGGTGTTCTTAAGTCTATGTTCAAGCAGTGTCTGGCATTAACCGTACAGCTATGATTACTATTTTTTTTTAATGTTATTTTTGATGAATCTGATTCGTTTCAAAACATGGGAGGACTTTTGTCCTTTGTTTATGTTTATATTTGTGTTTGTGCTGTCACTTCAGGTCAGAGTAAGGATGACTTGGTTTTATGCGATATATCTTTCTAAAATGTACTAGAGAGATCTAATACTATTGCCTGTGACATTTTAACACAAATAATGGGAATACAAACCTGTTACTTTCTTCTTGTTACTTCATGAATATCATGGCAACTCCTATAAATCTCAGTCACAGCTCAAGATCCTTTGTCCAGGCCTTTACAAAAATGCACAACAAAAATTATAGTTCCACTCCCAAGATCCTGCAGTCTAAGTTACCTACATTTATAATAAAAATTAGCACACAGTATTATTGTGACCTGAAATAATGCAATGAGCTACTTTTATAGAGAAATGACTTATAGACAAATGTGATATATTTTCACATGAGTAATAAAATGAATTATACATTAAGAAAAATGTTCTTTGCAGCCCTGAAAATACCAATACTGAAACTCCAGAAAAGCCTTAGGTATTCAGGAATCTTTTTGTCAAGGAGCAGTAGCTTTTCATGAGAACACTGACTGGTAAATTCTGCTCCATGACTTTTTATCATACCATCTTTCCACTGAGGTGTTAGTAGTTGGAGTGTACTGCGGCAAGTTCTAGCTGGGTGAGCTTAGTTGAACCTGTGTTTTAAGCAAAGAGAGCTTAACATCACGAACTTCTCCTGAGCACAGTGTTCATTAATACATTTTAAAATAGTAGTTTAAAAGAGGTGTTGCACCAGATGGGTAAGATGCAAGGCTTGGAGAGGTCAATCCTATTGATTCCAGAGTTTTTTGACTCATATCTTATATTCAGACCTGTTGTGTCTCTTGCTTAGAGAAAGGTCTCACAGAATTTACCTCTCGTTTCACTTCCCCCGTCAAGCAGACTGGACACCACAGTCAAGTGCAGCAGTGTGCAGTGGTCAGTGTCCCGCTCCAGGATCATCTGTGCCAGATGCAGCACGTTAGTCAGAGTCAGGCTTGGCTGGTCAGCTGTTTGGGGCAGGAGGTGGCAGAGCCAGAGGCTGGAGTGTTGCTGGAAAACACACTGTCTGCCAGGCACCCTTGAGTGCCTGCTTCTCCTGACTCATGGCTCAAAATGGTGCTGAAATACAAGGGGGATGTTCAGGTAGTTTTTGAAAGTGTTTCTTGGTCCCGTTGTGGTTAGAGCTGTAGGAACAAATGAATGCTAGGAGGCTAAGCTGGAGTGGAGAGAGGCTCTGCAATATCTCCAGAGATAATGGGAGCTGTAGCTTCTCTCAGGAGGTCAAGAAAATTAGGGATGGGCTTGTAAACTGTATATAGAAGCATCTCTGTTTTTCAGAGATTGCAGCTCCCAACATTCCTTGAAGATCTGTAGCTTTTTGTTTATTGCTGGTTTTGTATCAGTCTTTTGGTTATTTCTGACACCTGCATATGGTCAGCCCAGTGACAGCAGTTTATGTCTCTAATTATGTGGGCACCTTTCTCAATACACAATAATCACAGTAGGTTTTGAGCGGTGTATTATTGTGTAAGTGGTAAAGGAAGTACATCTTATTTTTTGAGGTAATTATGTGTGTGAGGGGAAAGGAGGGAAAGAGATGTGTAAGTCCTACCAGCAGGTAAGGCTCAACTAGCCATTTGTTGGAGGATGCTTGTGGACAGTAGGTGAGAAATCAGAGTCACAGGGTGAAACTCCTGTGTAAATACTGGGCAGGGTTCAGAGTGGCTTCAGTGAGCCCCTCGCCTGAGTTACAATTTGGCCTCAGTTAGTTGTTCTGCCCGTGCATCATTTCCTTTGAGCAGCTTGGCTTTTCTCACCTGTCTTGTTAAGCAGCTCCCTGGGGCAATGGACTGCCTGGTGCTGAGCTTGTATGGTGCCTCTGATGTGGGGCCTGGTCTCAGCTGGGGTCTCCAAGATCTGGTGTGAAGACCCAGTGGGCAGAGGCACAACTCCCCACCTGCTCTGTGACCGAGGCAGTGGTGGCACAGGGATGGCACTCTGATCACACACCAATCTAGGAGCACCTGAGTAACCTCAGTGCTGGGGAGGGGAGGAAGAAATGTGTGTGGCTCTCTAGTGCTTCCTAAATTTTAAACGTACAAAAATATTTTATTTATTCTTTGTCAATAAATTGAAGTATTTGGGGATTGAATTTGGACCATTAGTCTGTGACCTGCTTTTGAGAGTGACTAGCACTGGGTGGTTCAGTGAGTGGTGCCACAACCCCTGATGGGATGGTTCATCCTCAGCATTGCTGGAGTTTAGCCTTCTGTCATAAGCTCCAGAGTTGGCATGACTTTCAAACCAAGACCTCTGCAATTCTCACAGCAGATGTTTATGTCTTTTTAAAAACTTGCTAAAGGAATTGATATCATGTGATAGCAAGTTTTAGAGGCTTATTGTTGGGGAAAAAGGAAAAGGCTTTGCATGTTAACTTGGAGTCAGTCTTCTTTAGCTATCTTTGAATTATTCTGTTAGAAGCCAGAATAAAAGAAGATCCTGATTTCCTTACATTCTTACCAGAGGGATCATGGTCGAATTGTGTCAGCAAACCTCCCATTTATCTTTGGCTTAAGCTCTAGAAAGTGTGCAGATAAACATGTATTGAATGTAAGTAAAACACAGGGCTCTCAGTGACTTCAGTGGCTCTTGTGGTTGAAGTAACACCATGAGTGAAACACTGTGCAATTCAACCCTGTGTCCGACTGTGGAACTTCCAGTCTCTCATCTGTAACTGTATGCAAATCATTACATGTCTCTGGCCTCAGTTTTCCCATATAGGAAAAAAAAAATTGAGGATAGTCCAACTGTGCTTTAGTGTAAGAGTTAATGTGCAAAAGCTTTGAGACACATGCTTGGAAAAGGCTGCCATGTCATTTCCACAGAAGTTATTACACGCAATATTTAATCTTTAACTATCGGAGATGTCTAGTGCATTGCTTTTTTTTTTTTTTTTTTTTTAGTGTTGTCAAACTTTTGTATCTATTAGGAGCAAGGCAGTGAATGCCATCTTTTATACAGAAGAAAAGGAATAAAGGAGGAGCAGTAAAATGTTATGACTGGGGGCTCTAGTTACACCCACTGAACTCTATTGATTGAAAGGGGAGCAAGATCAGATTGCTTATGCTTTTATTAATGATACTGGCAGTTTAGTATGAGTGGAGAATGGCTTGTAATTAGGTTTGGAACCATTATTGATTATTGTCATTTTCAGTATCAATTATCTCACCACTTGGAAAAAAACATAATACTGAGACCCTTCAGCAATGCAGAGCAGGGTCTCTGGCCTGCCTTTCTGCTCTCGCAGTGAAGATTAAGCTGCTGCTCAGGATCAAATAAAGTGCTGTCAGACCTGTGGGCTGGGCTTTTTGTTGAATGATGCTGGCTGTGCACTGCTCCTCCTGCTTGGGATCTTATACGTTGGCTGCCCTTCAGGGAAGGGTACACCCCTTCCTTTTCTGAAATGCTTTCCAATATAAATTTCTGAAGGAGATGGGGGCTAAATCCTTATGTCCTAGATGGAGAGCCAGGATTAATAGTAGTTATTTGTCAGCTGATAACCTCTGAAAAGAAAACATATTTGTCACCCAGTCCTACCATCAATGTTTTCTAAAGCCATGCATATAATGACTGTGAACAAGTGAGAATATCCACGACATGAGCTAACAGGACTGAGGCACAAAATATGCATAACTCCTTTGAAAAGTCTCTGTGATCCATCTGATGCCTCAAATAATCACTGTCAGTCTGTAGGAATGGACACTAAACTAACATTAAACAGCTCCAAAGCTGCTAGATTTCAAAGGCCAGCACTGCTCACCACTCACATATCTGTAAGTCCAAGGTTATATAAAGATTGTTTTTGGAGTAAAAGAAGGGTGTGCTTTAAAAATAGAAGCAATGCCTGAGTTTATCTTCAGTTGTGGTGACATGGCTTGTAAAGGAGTTTTGCAGTTGGCTGTTTCAGAGGGGAGGAAAACCTGTGTGGTTCAGGTCTGCTGAGGTCACTGCACCTCTATCAGCGCCTCAGGAGAGCAAAGCTGCCAGTAGCAGAGGCTCTGAGTTGCAACGAGGGTTAGAGGGCATTCCAGCGACTGGGCAGTATCCTTCATTTGTCTCCGGCATTCAAACCAAACAAAAAGACTTCTGGGGAAGAAAAAATTCCTCAGATGCCTAGGATTTCTTCTGTGCCTTTTGCAGCAAAAGCGTTTTTGCAGAAGTAGTGCCGAGTATTGAATTTTTGCCTAATGGAAGTTTCTTTGAACCCAAGAAGATAAAGTGTTTCCAGTGAATATCAAGAGAGACAAAAGTATGCTATTTTTTCCCTTTGGTCAACTTCTTCTAGATCTTAAGATTTTGTTTTTTTCCACCATTTCTGTTTTGATTAGTATGGAACATCTCATTCTGCAGTGGACTTATATATATATATTTTTTTTTTTGGAAGAACAAAACCCCCCTTTGACCTGGATTTGGATGCATCGGTGACAGCCTACTTCACTGCCTGCCAGCTGAGCATAGTGCATTTAATTGATGAAATAATAATGATGAACCGTGCCTGAACTTGCTTTGATGACCACTTGAAGCAGAAGCTGTAGTAAATCAGGCCAGTGCAGCAGCACCCCAGTGGTCACAGTCCATCCTCAAGCTTGGTGCATGGAAAGCATCATCTAAGTGCTCTGCTCTGGGTCTTGAGCATGTCCCACAGGCTTGCTTCTTTCCCACCTAAGAGCTCACCTCTCCTTCCTTTAATTAAAAGCTAAGCGAAAGGAATCTGCAACTTTTTTTTTTTTAAGTTTTAAAGAGCAACATTTTTATGCACCCTATTAACTGCCCAGTGCATTAAGCTGATTAAAAGAGAGCTTTCCCTTTGAAAACTGTCTTAATGTAGAGACAGGCTAGGGTAGAACTGCTAAATAGACACAATGGCAAGGCAATATATTTGCCTCCATATCAGTTCTTTAGTGTGATTACTGCTGCATGTTCCCTCTAGCAGCCCAAGACTGCATCTCATTAGCTTCCAAAATGGGAATTTCCCTGATAGGGCTGGAACTTTGGTTGATTGTTTTATGTGGGGAACGTGTGATAGTCTCAGGAAACTTTGTATTGAGACTCCCAGCCTTTTTGTGTACATTCTTAAAGATCAGTGGAACGTACCAGTGGTTTCTTGTTGTAGTTCTTTAATGAGTGGAATAGATTTGGAGGGGTTTTTGTACAACTCAATTAACATTACCCATTGGTTTAAAGTTGTGAAAGAGGACTTTAAGAAGATAAATGCTATGTGTATACAGTCCCCCTAGATGCCCTTTGCCTCGAAAATTGGTCTTTTGTTTTCAGGACCAGTGTGGAAAGAATAAACACAGGATACAATAAACAAGGAGAAAAGGTTTTCTTAGACCTTTCTTAGAATTTCAGGCTGATTGTACTTTTTTTTTTTCCTTCCCCTGGTCCTCTGACATGCTAAAATGTATCAATTAACTGCAGCAAAGAGATCAAAGCAGTTCTTGCTTTGCAAAAAGGAATATTTATGCTTAAATATTGTCTTTTAGTGCATGGGATACTGAAAGGTCGTTTTAGAAAGTACTATAGTGTCTTTTTTTTCTTTTTTTGAGTGAGATACTTAATCTTATATACTGATGGCAGTTAAATGAGTGAAAGAAGTTTATGAAACAAAATTTTTTTTGTTTTCAACATGAGACATGATAAAATAATTGCAGGGGGTAAGGCAACTATGTACATGTATCCCTAATAAATGTCATTGTTAGGTTTGCAGTGAATTCCACATTGGCTGGCAATGGAAGAACTTGAGCAGATACACCGTAGTCCTTGATACTCCATCATGATGGTCAGCAGATGCAGGATTTCTTGTAGTATCTAAGTAACTTTGCAGGCAACTTGAGATATGGTATCCCAGGAGTTCCTGGGGTGATCAAGATCACCTAGAAGCCCACTTGACCAGCTTTAGAAAGACCACCTTTGGCTAGATAACCTAGATGAGCTTTGCAAATTCAATTCTGTAGAATATTACTTGACCTTAGTCCTCCCATATAAAAGTTATCTTCTGAAAGCCAAGGAAACATATGACCAGGTTGAGAGAGACCTAACCTGCTGTGAGTTTCAGTTGCTTAACATTTTACTGTGAAGTGATTTTACCCTCCACTCTAACCAGGGTATGTGCCTGTTGATCTGCAGCCTGAGTGCTTTAAATCCTTTGTTCACAAATACTAATGGAAAATGCTGTCTAATAAGTAGAACACAGTGGGAACCAGGGCTCTAGGGTTCCTCCTTGCATCCTCGTGGCTTTTTCACTGTGGCTTTTCATCTGATTCCCAGTGAAGGCATTCCCATTGTCTTCAGCGTGAAGTCATATATGGCTTTGGCTGCATCATTCAGTTTATTGTTTGTTAAAAGGGGGACCCAAACATTGAAAACACTGGTTTATATTTGTAGAGAGATCAAAGAGGTGAAAAGGAAGGGGTTCAAAGGGGTTCTTTAGAACAGTAGATTGTTGTTATTAGTTCTTTTCTGCATTTCTTCTCTCTCAAAACCTTAATGTTTTGCTTCTTCTGGGGGGTGTTTTGGTCAAGAGACACAGTCACATTGGCAACTTTAAAGTTGCAGATTTGCTTGTGTTACAAATCAGGTAAACATGTTGGTGCGTTGGCTGTGATGCTGTGACATATAAAAATCTGTCTGTATTCTTGTGAATAACTTTGTGGTTTCTGATCTCTTTCTAACTTTCAAGATCTCTTCTCAAAGTAATTTACCAAAACTCAACACAGATGTTTCAGGAGATCTTCATTACCATTAGCAATATGAACCACATACCAGCATGATTTCATGAAATTCAACAATTAGAAATTGACTTTGTCTTCTTTTTGTTTTGCCACACACCATACATGACCTCTTCGTTACTTAAGCAGTGTTTTAAGATCATAATTTAAGGTATATTTCTGGTTTCAATGTTCTTTAAATTAAGGAAAGTCCTGTTGACAACAGTAATTTTACCAATGAAGACCAAGTCCTGGGGTGAGAAGTCAGGTCAGCAATGTTAGAATTCCTTCTTGAGGTCTATAAATCTTCATGAGAAATGAGCATGAATTATATATTGTACATAGATATTACTCAAATTATTTTGAAATAAACAAGTGTTGAGTGTCAAGGCTTTGTTTGCCCTTTTTCTTATATCTCAGGTTTACTAACCTGGAACCGAAATTTCATTCACTGCCAAGATTGACATTTCTTCACATGGCTTTGGTGGCATGTTCCAGTGGCCAACAGCATCATGACAATCTGTCTATAACTGATCTGTCAGTGCCTAAGCTGAGTGAAACAGAAGCAAACAGTAGGAAGAGTGAATATTATTGACATAAAATTGACTTCTTATTGGCCTTGTTATCCTAGACGCTGTATTAGGATGAATGAGGCATTCCCTGTACCCACACAGCTTTCAGCTAACAGCATTTATTTTGAAAAATGTAATCTTATAATACAAAGCAATAATTGTGTTACTCTGCTATTTTTAGTTTGCTACAAATCCTGTAAAAGAGCTGACAGCATCCTGTTAGGGACTACGTCCCATTTAGCACTGAGCCTTGCCCCTCACACAAAACCCCCAGGAGCTGGGGAAATCCCTGGAAGTAGAAGGGAGATGTGGACTGGTTGTGTGCGGGGGTCCGGCACTGCTGCTTTTCTGGGAGTGGTGGCATAGGGACAGGTGCTGACAGATACACACAGTGCAGAACTGAAATGCTTCCCTGTTTTAGCCTCTGCAAGCCACCTGACACCACTCGGCCACCGCTTATAAGAGCACCTTGTTTGTTGTTGTTCCCCACTTGGCACTGTGGTTATCTGAGAGCACAGAATCAAGCCAAAGGATTTTGAGATCCTGCCTTGAGTCTGACCAGTTTTCTGTCAAGCTAAGAAATTGTGAAGAGAAATGTAGGTCACTTTAGCATTCTGCTTCTCCCTGGCTTTCAAGCTCTGGTGCAAATTCAAGCAGCCTTCAGGCCACTAGCCCAGCTGGAAATTGCAAAGGCCGTGGTATAAAGACTATAAACATGGCCAGAGTCTGCTTCGCTGAGTGTCCTTATGAGCTGGAACCATGTCAAAGTACATTTTTTTCAGAGTGCAAAATAAGGTAATAATTGGTGAGTGAAAATACTACAGGAATGATGTCTCTTCCCATGTTTTCAGCTCAGAGCAATCTGTTTTTGAATCAGCGGAAAGAGAAGCCCCAGATTAAAAAAGAGAGAGAAAAAATAGAGGGTTTGGGATGGAAGGGCTGGCAGAGCTTTGACAACGGTGCTGTGTCGGGTGTGGAGTTGAGCTTCAGCTCCTACGAAAAAAGACTGGGGAGGTGAGAAGTAGATAGGGGAGTGGAGGTACCAGGATGGCATGGTGACTAGTGGGGTATAAATACCCTGCGCACTCAAGAGGGCTACCTGATACTAAAAGAGGTTCATGTTTCACATACTGATGATATGGAATTATCTGCCCAGAACTGAGGACCTAAAAATGCCAGTTTTTGATTTTTCTATATAGCATTCATGTTCGTGCTGTGTGATTTGGGAATGGAGAAACTTGGAGAGCAACAAAGTGTCTTTAAACCCCTTCCATGGTACCTGAAGAGATTCCTCCCTGCTTCCCTTCCCATTAAGCAACGATGTGCTCTGCAGTGAACGAACAGCCTTCTGAAAATGTACCTCCTGGCTTAAAATGCCAGAGGGACAGGAAAAGTACAGCAAAGCAGATAGAAAAAGTTTAGTCAGATTGAGATAACACAGGAGAGGGGAAAAAAAAAAAAGCTCCTACTAAAATTGTACCTTAAATATGAAGAAATGGTGCTTATATGAAGTGACAAGGAGCTAGTTAATGGGATCCATATCCACAAGTTGCAATAATGCAGCTTTTAAATTGAGTTTTTGTGGCAGACCGGCTGAATAAAATTGCTAAGCTGTGCTTCAGTTGTGTAGTAAGTGGTGCATGTGGTGTGAAAGACAAGCTGCTGCGTGATAACAGACTATCTCTTCCATGCACAAAGAGCATATTCTGATCAACTCAACAGCATGCACTGGTAAATATTGGTCCAAGCTACTTGGTCATTAGAATTTATTGTGTTGGTTTAATCACACTGAGTTTAGGCACTCTTTCGGTCTGAATTTACTGGTTAGCTTTTGGAGACACTCTTGTGCAATTATTACCCTGTACCCTACTGGCATGAGATGCGGAATTACTGGGGAGCCCAATGAGATGTAATGGCATGTACAAGAGATTGGGGTGGCTGAGAGTGGAATCAGCTTTTGCTTCTCTCTGGGTTTTCAGGGTCAATTCCAGGAGTGTTCATCTCTAATCTGAGTTTTTGGCAGGACTAGAAATAGAACAAATTCCACCATGGTTCACTGATCACCTAAGATTCATTTGGAGAAGTTTTGGCTCATATTTGCTAGCAATGGGGTAGCTCCCCCGTGCCTCTCCGCATCCCCTTGTTGTGTGGCAGAGTTGGTCTGTTATAAAGAGGGGCAGCACAAGCTCGCGATCATCTGCTTTGGTGACTTGGCAGTGATGTTGCTTTGATCCTCTCAGTGCACACCCAAAGTATTGACTTCAATACAAACATTTCCCGATATTTCCCCAGTGACTTTTATGCCTATAGTTTACAGATGCCAACAACAGCTTCACATTTTTTTTTTTTTTAATCTTGCTTTTGTATTTTTTCAATTGTAAGCTCTGCTGCTTGGTGAACTGAAATGTTGGCAAAAGCTACATTTACTTCGGACAGTTGCCTAGCAAGTGTCCTTCTGTCCTGGCTGATGTGAGTGCAGAGATGCTGTTACTGCAATTCCAGCAGTCCATTGGAGAGACACTGCTTGTTGTCCCACTATGTTTTGTGATTTGGAGGTGTTGACAGATGGGGATTAAGGTGAGATAAAACACATTTTTTACTGCTTGTGACTTCACCCAGGTGAAGTGGCTTCAAACTCAGCTTCAAACTCAGCCTGATGTCCTAAATGAGAACTCTGGGACTCTTTGAGGCTTACATCACTGGCAGCCCTCATGTTTTTATCATAGGTATCACAGTGGTGAACACTTTTCAGATTAAGACTCAGCTTTTGTTAGCAAGTGTTAACATTTCATTCTAAAAACAGAAAAGTTGTTAGCTCACCTGATGGTTGAGAGAAACTTGAAAACTCAGTTGATTTAAAGGAGCCTACCTATATTATTTTGCTCACTTCTTATAATTTTAAAGCTCATTTCTGTTCTTATATGTTTGGAAAGGGAACTAGGTCCTGAGTTTCTGAATGTTTGAAGCTGACAGCATTGCTTTTTATAAAGCACTGCAAGGTTGTAAGCCCAGGTTTTTAGACATATGATAGCTTTTAACTCACATTGAAATCAAAGGGAGCATAAGCACCTTTTAGAGTTTGATCTCCAACTTCATACTAGCTTGTACCCTCACAGTCCAGGTTATTATTTCTTTGAAAGCAGTGTAGGGGTCAGATTCTTTTGGAGAGAAGAAAAGTTTCTAAAATCCCTGAAAGAACTTAGAATTATCTATGTTGTCTATTCTGCAGGCTTCCCTGAAATGGAAGTAACTTAGAGAGAAAACATAAGTTGAAGATTTTTATTTTCGAATTGCAGTCACAGCCACAGCAATTTACTGGATCCAGCTTGCTATTTATGCCTGTGATGTTTGGAGAAATAAACTCCTTTTAAAATGTAATTTCCAGAATAGAAGAACATATCTGCAATCATTCTGGCTCTAGAAACACTAGGAAATATTGGAGAATCAAGGTTAGATATTCTTCCTGGCACTAGTCAAATGGAAACCCAGTGTTAGGGTTTGTCATGTACCTACCAAGATGATATTTCGTATTCAGTCTATGAAACAGTTTGTATTGGAGTTGACATTTTTCAGCTCTCACTACTTACTGATGCTGGCTTCTTAATAACAAAAATATCCGTAAGAACTTATAGGGTGGCTTACAAGGTCAAATCAAAGGTCCATTTAGGCCAGTATCCCATCTCTGTTAGGGGAGTGGTCAATAACAGGTACAGGGAAGAGCAGGGCAAGCAAACAGGGATACTTCATTCAACCTCCCACAATTTGTGGCTCAGGGACTTCGCAAGCCAAAAGCGGTCTTTTTCTAATGTCTCTGTAATGGTCCTCAGCAATGTCTTTATTTGAAATCTGAGTAATCATTTGCCTACTTGGACTTGAAATAATTTTTGAGGCATATTTATATTGAAGGCCAGGGGCCCATTGGATAGCCCAGAATATATTGCTACGTGTGAATCACCACAGGCAGCATACCTAGCTGTGCTCAGAAACATGAACCCCTATCAGCTGCCTTCATTATAGTATTACACTTGAGGGGAGAAAGTGAGATGAAGAAATTAAACCCCACAGCCAATTAATGAAACAAAAAGAGTGGACTGCGGATTTACAGCCAGATTTTCCAGAGTGCTCAATACTTGAAGCTATCACTGGAGGATGATAGCTGGATTTTCTGAACAGCTTGGTTCCCAGCATTTGAAGTCCTTTTGAAAACATGCCTTAGACTTGTGAAGGGTTTCTGAATGGTTGGCCTTTAGTTTTGCAGCCTTTTAGTTTGGCAGTGTGGTAGTGAAGCAAACTGAGAGGGTTGAGAGCTGAGGAAGCAGGCACGTGGATGACTGATCTACACGTCACAGAACCAGTCACCAGGTGAACAGGTTTGCTGCTGCTGTGGCTTCCCCAGCCCTCCTACTTTTTGCATCCAAGGGCATGCCATGTCTACCTTCTTTTCCTCATGGTGAGGCTCTTGTTATTTGTAGCTAAAAGTTTGGGAGAGCTGGCTGATAAATTATGGTCAATGCCTAGATGCTATCCTTAAAGCACTGTCTTGCCCAACCATTCTTCCTTCTCCTACGCTTCTTTTCACCATTTGTGGACTTGCTGAAGCATTTGTGTGCCAGCAGGACCATTGTGGAAAGCTGGGGGGCATCATGAAGCATTTTGAGGCAACAGAACTGGGCCTGAGATAAAGTGAATGTAAACACTCGAACAACCCATAGGCCAGCATGAGGTCAGGCTGCAAATGCATGTGTGGTAAATGTGGAGGAAACCCTTGCTAAATCATCACTTGACCTACAAATCCCTAGAGCAGTGCTTCTACTCGGCCACACAGGTGCAGCACACCTCCTCCTGTCTCTTCCCATGTCCTTGATAAGATGATGGAGAAGGAGTGGGAGAAGGTTTTGCTCGGTCACCCGAGGGTATCAGTGAGCACTGCTGAGTGGGGTTGGTGCATTGTAATTTACTACTGCTGTAGATCAGCAGCAAATTACTATCTCTTGGAGCAAAGAGGAGGCAGAGATTTGATTCTCTTCTGATGCTGAGGAGGCAGAGTTATCCACAGTGCTTGGGGCAAAGATACAATCTGGCTCTCCATTGTTAGTGGTGTAGTTTTTGCATGGGATCATTAACACGTGTATAAATGTAAACAACGCACCCACAGTTTGTGGGGACTTGCATTCAAAGTTCAGATAAATAAAAATTGTTCTCCAGGTGAAAGGAAGGCTGTTTGGCTGTGGGCACAAATTTATTTTCAAACAGCTACAAATATGAAATTATTCAACTCATTAATTGACTGTGCAGCTTTATGAGAATGAGCATATGGCTACAAAAATCCTTTTCTCCCTTTTTCAGTGCATGTTGCCCTTCCCCCCGCTCCCCATGATAATCAGTCTGTGTTTAGACCTGGAAATTCAATGCACCATAAAAACTATTAAAATTTCCTGGCTTTGTGAAGCATAAAAATCTTTGTAGTATCAAGCTCATTATTCCATTATGTCAATTTAATAAAGATTATAAATACTTTTGGTCTGGCTCAAAAATTTAAAAAGAAAAAATTCTAAATGAAAACCAGATTTTTTTTTTCTTTTGTGCAAATGCTTATGCCAGGACCAACCAATCGAAGTGTTTACAATGGAAAACAGGGAAAATTTCAGAGACATTTTTGTGAAATGTTCCTGTTTCTCAACCAGATCTTTGCACATTAACAGGAAGCAAAGTATGATAACTGTGCACTCCATAATGACATACACAACACATGGAATTCCAAACATGTATATGCAAACACATGATTAGCAAAGCAGATTGTTGCCCAAATTAATCCCAAAGCAGATTTTTTGCTAAATCACTTACAGGAAACAAAGGCATATTTTCTGCAACTTTCTTAATCAACTATTTAATTGCACAGGTTGCAATGTTATCTTAGGGCTGAGCTGTTTCTTGCTTTGCAGGCAGATACAGAGAACAACATTTTATGCGCTAGCGTCTTGGTTTGGGAAGCCCTGCCTGTGAGTGGCTGCTGTGAGCAGAGGATTTCTCCCTTCAAGCCAGTGAGGAGCAAGAAGCGAGGGATGTGCAGAGCCCCTTCATGGGCATGCTCCTGCAGCTGAGCCCGTGCGTGGGGAGAAATTATGTGCAGCCACTTTTCATAGTGCAGAAGGGACCCTGTGCAAAGCCATGCTGGAAAATCTCAGCTGGATTTTTCCGCGGGCAGAAATTCACAGGGGACTGGGGGGTGATAGAGGCCGTCCTCAGGCAGCCCCCTACAAAGCTGTCTTGGTCGCACAGGACAGAGGAGCTTCAGTAGCTTTTCAGAGGGAGAAGAAGTCTTTCTGCTTGTCTGCTGATGCTCTGTACCAGCTTTCTGCTGGTACTTGCTGGCCTCCCTTTCTCCTACAAAAACCTCCTAGCTCATCCCCCAGGGTGAGTTGAGTATGGGTCTTTATACAAGCAAATACTCCTTTGAGATGTCTGGGCATTAAGGCAAACTTGGCCCTCTGTGCCCTCTCAGCAAGAGAGGGGAAGAGAGAAGGTTGAATACTCAGCCCAGGTGTGCCTTTTCTTTCTAATTTCTGACCTTTAGGGAAACACTAAACAGTCCGTGGTGGATATGATGAGGTTTTGTGTGATGCAGTAACAGATGCATGGAGTCATACAATTTTTCAGGGGGAAAGGGTTTCATCACAAAGTATGTCTCATCAGGGAGCTGAAGTGAACATTTTGGTACACCCAAAACAGTGCTAACAAAAAAACAACAGAGTTGTAGCATGTTCATTAAAAGGGAGCAATAACATTGCTGCTTGTTTTCTCCTCTTGGAAAGCAGGGCGAAAATGATCTGTCTTCAGCTGATGAACTCTTTAAGTGGTCAAAAGGTCAGTAATGAATGTCACGAAAAATGTTTCTGGTTGGACTCCCCCTACTTCTGTAATGGCTTTTATGTAACTAAGCCAGCAAGGTCAAAAGAGTAGAAATTAACCCTGCTTGCCCTGGGTTGTCATTAGTATATCAGATTCTTCTAATGCCAACTGTTGTGCGCTGCTAGCTAGTCAATGGGTGCTCTTAGAAGAACCGAAGCGTAGGTGCTGTCACGGTGAGCTTACCTGGCCCCTGGATGCTCACAGCAGCACCCTTTTGCCTCTTCACTGGCACTGAGTGCCCAGAAAAGCAGGCAAAAGGAACAAGGCCTTAGTGTTCAAAATCCACACTCATAAAGAGTGACATATGACTTAAAGCTGCATGGACATTTTGCCTAATAAAGGAACACCGTATCTACTGAAGACTCATAAAAAGTGATAAATACCTATATTTCTGTCATTAAATGATATTGTAACTGGAGCTAAATCGCCACCTGCAATGAGTAAATTAAATATTGACTATTTCATTGACTGTTAGATTTAATTTGAAGCAATCATGCAGGAGCTGTAATGGCTCAGAAGATGAGTGACTATTTAATCTTGGCTGTCATCCCCGTTAAATGTTGAATAATGAGAAAAATATGCACTTGACAGAGTAAGGGAGTTGACTTCATCTTGGGTTTCTGTGTCAGGACTTCCACTTCATAAATTTGTAACAAAGCTGCTAGGAACAGCTGTTGTGGCAGCATTCGCATCCCTTTTAACGTGGCAGGATTTGGTAACTTCAGCACTCTGACAAGAGTGCTGGCAAGCTCCACAAGAGCTCCAACCCCATTCTGTTTCCAGCAGAACTGTTTGTATGAGCTAGCAGAGAGAATTGGTGCTCTTTGGAGAGCCTGTGCTCTGCCAGTGGACAACTGTGCCCAGGAGCCAGATACAGCTCTCATCAATGACATTGCCTTCAGCAAGCTTATCATGGAAAGTAATATGGCCTGCTGTGTTTTGCCTGGGATAGCATTATGCAACTCGGGCACACATAGAGTATCTTCTCTTTTTCCTTTTCAGAGATACTTTCTGCTTACTGCTTAGCCAACTCTATTAGAATCCACACCTCTTTAACAGAAAGCTTTTCTGTCTCCTGCGGACTGCTGTCTCATTTAAAAAGAAAAAAGCTTGGATCTCATGGCAAGCCGAGTGCCCTTATGTTCCATTAAAATCAGTGGCATTTCAGGTGCACAGCACTATTTAGCATCCAAAAAAGTCATGTACAGCACCACTGTACATGAAAAAAACTGTCTTCTTCCAGTTTTTGCTCTCACAGAGTTGCTGGGTTTCTAAGGGGATAGCAAAGGGTGTTCTTTACAAAGATTGGTATGTTTATCTTATCCCAAGCTTAAAACATAGAGATCAGGATGAATTTAAATCTTTCTTTTCAGTTGAGCTTTTTTTTTTTTTTTTTTCCTAATCTTCTCATCTTTCTCCTTTGATTGGATGTTTTTGGTGTGTGGAACAGGTAAAGGTTCTTGTTTGCACAATGCTGACATTTTTCCCTTTAGCATTCACATTTCTTCATGAAATAGAGGAGCACTCAGCAGTGCATGCAAAGTAGTAGCTCTGCAGGTGAATGCCACCATTACTGTGTATGACGAAGAAGCCTGCACTTAGATGATTAAATTTAAAAAGCAGCTGTCATGTACAGGCAAGCATAGGAAAAGCTATTAAAATGATTCTGTTTGCTTTTAATGCCTTCTGGGTTTTCAACTTTGTCATATTATTGCTTATTTAATTGTTTTCTCATTCAAGTAAGGTCTTCAGCTCTAGGTGGTCAGCTCCTGACCTCTCTTTCCATGTATCTGTAGCATCCCAGTCTTCAGCTATACAGAAAAGATTGGGATGAATTTAATACAGTAAATGAGGTCTCACTGCTAAACAACCTATGAACTGACTTTGAATGTAATTACAGGCAGTATGTATTGCTATATACCATCTAGAGGCTTTTAAGGCCAAACCATTAGGCCTGAAGTTTGTTTGGTTTTTTTTTTTTTTTGGAATGTGCTCACAATCTATGAGAAATGACAATAAAATAAAGGACAGCTGTCTCTTGAGAGGACAGTAACACTGATATTCCTAGGAATTGGTGTTGCATTAAACTTGGGAGCTGAGGCTACACCTGGTTCCTAGGGTTAGTTCTGTTTTGTTATTTGAAGAGGAGTAGCACCAGGCACAGGCTTTTCAAGTCCCATTGCTAGATGCAGAGAAGTGAGATTATGTTAAGGGTTCTCTGCTTTGCTGTTTTGAGGGGTTGAGAGAGGTGGAACAAATCCTGTGCTGGCTTTTGCAGCATTACTGTGGCTGCTTGCACCTGCCATCCAGAGCTTTGCAAGAGGTGCTGAGATTCCTTCAGGTCCTGGTGCAGCATGGCAGGCCTGATTCAGATCATGTTGTGCAGTTTGTTGATGGCAGAAAGCTAGCTATGCACCAGCACTAACACTTCCTCACATGGCTGGACCCAGTAGAATGAGCACAAGGTGAAGGTTGCAATCAAAGTAGCTACCCTGAACTTGTGCTTGAGTGGTCACCTGCCCATGGCATGTCCCATGTAGGGAGTCCTGGTTTGCAGATGACCTGAAACTGTTTCCCACATGGCCCCGCCCAGGTGGGTCTGGTGACACTTAAGCTCATTGATCCAGAGGCTACATCTGGCTCACGGCTTCCAAGTTTGCTGTCTCCAGCAGCTGTGAGCTTGGTCATTGAGGTGGCTTTGGGAAATCCTTTCTAAGATTGTGGCCCTGCTGCTCTACAGATGGTCCTTCATGTAACCACTCATCCTGGGCAATGACTTCGGCAGAGTCATGCCTGCTTTACACAATGCTAAAAAGCTCAATTTTTGCCCGGTATCTGCTGTAACAGTCCTCTACATCCTCCTTGGATTGAAATTTGTGCTTTAGGCAGTAGTGGATTGAAAGACATGTTACTAGTTAAAACAGCTATTTTACATTATCTGGTTGTGCCAGTTACACTAATACGTTCTCTGAGGTACCATGCTTTAAACTTTTAAACATGTTTCAATGAGCACACAGAAGAGTCCAATGTGTGAGCCCCATCACAGTCTGTGGGCAGAGGTGCTCAGAGAAGTTCATACTTCTGCGAGATACTTGCTTTGCCTGGCTTTGCTTGCCCAGGTGGGTTATAAATAAGGAATGTGGATCTGAGATCTTCCAATCACTGTCATCCATGTGGCGTGCTTTCTGTGAAGATGCTCTTGGCAAATGTTTAATAAGCCTTGAGGAAAAAAAAAAAAAAAAAAAGATAAAAAAGACACTAGTCAATTTGCTAATTAAATTAATTATGTTTGCAAAGGTAGGTATTAGAGATGACAGCTAAAATTTAAATGGAACTTAGTGATGACTGCAGGAATAAAACAGAAAGTCAAAAAGCTCCTACCTGTAGCAGTTAAATAATTATTTTGTGTGTCCAGGGCAAGATGGGTCAGATTTGTCACTTTTCCCCCTCAACATTCATCATTTCTACATGAATCTTCTACGTGTGGGACATTTTTGGAGTTTGACCACAAAGGCATAGTTTAGATTTTTTTTTTCACATGATAGTCAAGCTAATATAGTGAAATTAATAACTTTAAAAGTCAGTGGCTGCAAAACTTGTATATAAACCATACCTATGGTAATCTAGAATATGCGTTCCTTTCTTAGAGCAAGCAATACCTATGAAACAATTCAGTGCAATCTGAAAAGCAACGGTTCTGTGACTTAGTAATGCCTGGGAATTTAAAGATCTGCCATTGCAGAAATGTGGCTACTAGATGACAAGAAAAAAAGTGTGGCCCTGCCAACCAGTTGTTTCCAGTGCAAGTGAAGGAAACAGCTTCTCTTGTTTCCTGTACATCTGCAGATTCCTACAGGTTGGTACTACAGGTTAATTTTTATGGGCCCGTTCTTGATCTCAGATAAAATTTTTGCCTCACTTTATTAAAAGGAGGATTGGGATTTCTGCTTGCTGTGGTTTGTATGTATGCTGGTGTGGCTACAGGTTAGCTCAAAAGTTGTGCCCTTTGGAGACAATTTTGCCTGAAGCTCATTTTCTACATGGTAACTCATATATATGCAAGTAACAGGCAGAAGAAATACACACAGTAACCGACTAGTGTATCTTTTCTGTTTATTTTCATCATCACTGAATCACTCTGATCCTCCTGGGATTGAAATGTTGGATTTGACCTTTGCATGCTAAAGTCAGAAGAAAGCCATAAGAGCTTTGCACATGGATCAACAACTTCATTAAGTTTAGAGTTACTGACTACTATGAAAGCCTTCCTAAACCCTCAATAATGTTGATATATCTGGTAAAACATAGGAAGGATTTAATGCCTTGTTGCTTTCCTTACTCTTAAATACTTTACAATTTAATACCTATGTTTATTATTATACCATCAAGGCCTTAATCCTCTGTGACATAATTTCAGTATTGTCAATAATTGTAATATCACAATATACCACTGTTCTGATGATTCTTTCAACAGTCAGTGGTTTTGTCTGGATAAACATACTTTTTTTAAAAAAAAAAAAGTTTTGTTTGATTGCGGTCTCTCAGTTAAGGCAACTTGATGATGTTTGCTTCTTGTGTATTTAGCACAAGACTCAAATCCACCACTCAGTTCCAATTAAGATAAAATTTGAGGACTGAAAGTAGTCTGACATAGTAGATTGGATTTGGTGATAGCCTTTTGCAGAGGGTGAATTTCACTGTTCCCTTCCTTATTCAGCTGAAATCCCTTTGAACTCCTTTCGAATTTCTTTGAGTGTAAATTAAGAAGGAAACAACAGTACCAAGGTCTAAGGGGAATGAGTTCCATGAACGAGTTACTCAGTCACCGAGTAAGGATTTCAGAATTTTGTCTTTTGTCTTGCCCAGAAATTAGCTTTTGTATGAGAAAAGTATTAATGAACAAAATTACTCATCAGTGAGAACGGTCTTCTCTGGATTACATTGCTCTAAATTGTTTGGCAGTTCCCAGAGGGAAGACCTACTCCATTTGAGAAACATTCCTTCCAGAAAACATTCAGGGTTTTTAATTGCATTAAATGAAATACACTATGTCTGGATTATATTTCAAGAGAGCTGATTAATTAATAAATTAGATCAGCTAAAAGGGAATGAAAGTGAAGATGAAAAAAGCATAAAAATGTGAACTTATCATACAATTAGAACACAATGAAACACATTTACTGTCATCATTTGCACAAAGTGGGAATGGTGAGTTTTTTCATTAGCCTGAAATATGGGGATTGCTGAAAGTGATAACAAACAGTTCAGTACATGGGTACAACTAGTTTTAAATGACCACTGTTGAGAAACAAGAGAATATCTGGAAATACATAAGAACCTCTACACAGAATGCTCCAAAAGCCACATCAGGCAAAATTCCAGATTCTGCTCTTCAGTGAGCAAAGACTTATTTTTCTTGGATATATGATTACAGGATAAAGCATTTACAACTCTGAACACTGCCCTTGAATTTGAAAATCTTTCTAAAAATTGCACTAGTTCTCAGTGTTCTCCATACCTTATTGAACCACATACCATGATGACGAAATATGAACATTTTGAGGCTTCAGCAAATACTGTTGTTTCCAGACTTCTAGTTGTTTTCAGGCTGAAAACAGTTTTCAGGTGTATGGTTTCCAGAGTAGTTGAGGGTTGCTGGTACAATCAGTAGACCTTTAATTTGGACCAATTGTTAGGGAATTAGTGACTCAATCAGAAGTTACTGAGCAGGTATGGGAATTCCCCAGTGGTACTTGATGTCTGCTTAAGAGATAGAAAGTAAGACTAAATAATCCGTGCTGACCTTGAGCTCTTTGAACACAGACCCTTTTCTGACTTGCGAACTATTAGAACTAAGACTTTATGGGAGAGAAAAGATTTTATGTTTCCAGCAATAGGATGGTCAGCTGCACATTTGGAAGGAGCTCTGGTATGTTATAAATGTTGTGGTCGAACCAAGCACACAAAACAATCTGTGAGCAGAAAAGCAAGGTACCAGAGACTTTTTTTTTTTTTTTTTGAAAAAGCTGAGTATGCACAGTTAACGAATAGAAGATATTAGTAGCCTTTTCCTTAGACAGCTCTTTTACAAATTCTTCCTTTATCTCTGTTAAAGAAGGAATTATAAACAGTTTGTCTTCAGGATAAAGGTAGAACTGGCTCTCAGTCCTTTCTGAACATTTTAAAGATGATCGTATAACAAGACACTCCTTAAGAATAACGCTTTTTGTGAAATGCTGAAAATGCCAGGAATTATCAAATTCCACAGAAAGACTCCTATTGAGCAAAAACACTGATATATTCCCAGGAAACCTATTTAAAGAGATTAATATTCCAACTCCTTTTAGACATTCCCGGCAGGAAGTAATAACTTTACACCTAAGCAGGTTTTAAGATTTTAACTGTGGCAGTTGAAGCTGTTTAAGCAAACATGCTTATCTGTAAACAGATAAAAGTGAGGACAGATTGGCTTTGGAGTTTCAGAGCTCTGCAAAAACACATTAAATAAACCAAGAGCCTAATTTAAAATAGTGAACCACATCCTGAGCTGGTATAAATTATGTAATTCCTTTGAGTGAATGGAATTTTGCTGATTAACACCATCTGAAGACTTGTTTTCCTGTTTCTCAGAGTGAATGGATTTTTTTTTTAAGTCTGTAACAATGCTTTGCACTTTGATAATCAGCTAGATATGAATCTCAAACAACAAATGTGTGTTTATTCAAAATTGTGAGTAAAGCTGCTGGTGTCAAGAAAAAATATGACAGGCTCACCAGAGAGAGAACAGAAAAATAGATAATTACAATATTTGATTGTTGTTGTTATTGTCAATCTTCTTTTCTTGATAATAGATAGTTGAAATCAGAGACTCTGAACTGGTTGGTTATTTTAAATTCATTTTCATTTTAAGATGCTATCATAAGTTATTTTCTTTTTTCCCTTTGTGTTGAAAACCTTTTTGCCTTTTTTTTTAAATAATTTATTCACATTAAAGATTTTTAACAAAATATTTTTAATTTTATAAGGTGGTCCAAAACCAGAAAATCTTCACTGGTGTTAGAAAAGTTGAAAAAATTTTGAACAGTTTCCAGGACAGAAAGAATACCTGTTCTGTTGGAAGTGCGAGTTGTAAGTAATACCATTTTCAATGGAGTAACCTCTAAAGATACATGAGGTCTCAAATCCACAAGCCATAGAAAGGCAATCTGTAGCAGGACAGGATGCAATGCTGTTACTGCTTTGGAGTGGTTTCTTACCAAAATAGAGCTGAAAGTACTGCCATCTGGAATGGTTAGGATTGTGTGAACTCCCCTTAGCCTGCTGGACGTTAAGTACAAAATTTCACTTCAACTAATGATGAAAACCAGGTTTGATCTAAGCCTAGACTTTGCATTGAAATTATCAGAGGTACCTACGTACCTTTTATCACAAACTCTGGAATGGCAGTCTGTAGGGAGAGGATAGATGGAATGGTAGTCTTGGAGAGGATAGGTGAGCACTAGACCAAGCTCAGGCTGAAAGGATTCATCATCTGACGATTTAGATGAAGCCAGGAAAAGGTGGAGAAAGAGGGTTGCATTGCCTCCATTTTACACTTAGGAAAGTGAAGCAGAGAGGTGTGCCTTAAGTTTCAAGAAAGCGATAGCACTTAATCCAGATTTCCGGTGAGGGTTCTGCCCACCAGACAGACCTGTAATCAGGATAGACTTTTGGTCTAGATTTGAATAATTATTTTCCAATTGCGTGAGCTAGACTGCCATAAAGTTGCTTTTCTACCTAAGTAATAGTGAGAATGCAATGTGAAATGATAGTTGGAGATCTCTAAACTGATGATTTTTTGAAGCACAGAAAATGTTTCAGTATGTGTGAGCTAGGTGCGAGCAAACACAACTGAATCTTGAAGCTCAGATCAAAATCTCATACACTGTTCCTATCACAAAATGCTGTTTTTATTCTTTTTCAGGAGAGGTTGTTACTAGAATGAGCATAAAACTCTAAAATCCTGTGTGCTGAATAGTTGTCATGATAAATGATGCCTCAGGGTAGAAATGCAAATGAAGAGGTATTTGAAGTACAGTTGCTTGTGGATTAGATAGTCAGAACTTCCTTCTCATCTCTGTTACACTAGAGTAAGCTGATATGGCACACAATTAGAGTCAATAGAATTGCACAGGCATAGCACTGGTGTATGAGGTGAAAAATCAGTTCCTTGCATTTTTATGAGGGCTACAACTTGCTAAGGTACATCCATGTGTCATAAAATGCTGATGATTTTCAATAAAGTACCCATCAAAGTACCCTTGCAACCTCTTTTGTTCCCATGGACTTTAATGTGGAATGAGGATGCTCAGGATACTATGGCAGGAGGCCTGATCTGTGCTTATCTGCAGGCCTTACTTATGCCTGGCTTATGCTTAAAGGCCTGATTCTGCTGTCCCGATGTGCATTCCCAGAGGCAACAGTGCAGCAACCATTGTATGAAAAGGATGCAGGATCAGACCTCATCTCCTTCCTTTGCTGGTTGCTAATTTTTTAAAATATGCTGGAGGAAAAATAATGTGACTAATTGATTATGGTTTTTTTCCTCGCAGCTCTTTAAATGTAAGGTCAGACTTATAATGGTGAGTATTTCCACTGAGAATTGCTCACGAAAAACCCAGCCAAATGATTTTACCCCACTACAAGAAGTTCCTCTTAGAAGAAACATTAGAAATAATTAAAACATTTCAGAAGTTAATAAAGAGCACTCTGAAGTGGGAAAAGGAAAGCCATGCTCATCTATTGAAGTGTTCAGAAAGAATTGTTCTTATAGTATCTTCCAGCAAATCTTTTAATATTAATGTAATTAAGAGCAGAATTTTGCAGTAGTTCTTTCTGGGAAGGTTGTTCATTGGGATCCCTTCCCTTCCCTTCCCTTCCCTTCCCTTCCCTTCCCTTCCCTTCCCTTCCCTTCCCTTCCCTTCCCTTCCCTTCCCTTCCCTTCCCTTCCCTTCCCTTCCCTTCCCTTCCCTTCCCTTCCCTTCCCTTCCCTTCCCTTCCCTTCCCTTCCCTTCCCTTCCCTTCCCTTCCCTTCCCTTCCCTTCCCTTCCCTTCCCTTCCCTTCCCTTCCCTTCCCTTCCCTTCCCTTCCCTTCCCTTCCCTTC
This sequence comes from Anser brachyrhynchus, assembly GCF_964034855.1. Taxonomy (NCBI): domain Eukaryota; kingdom Metazoa; phylum Chordata; class Aves; order Anseriformes; family Anatidae; genus Anser; species Anser brachyrhynchus. The sequence goes on from NC_137694.1 coordinate 73,703,135, forward strand.
CCTTCCCTTCCCTTCCCTTCCCTTCCCTTCCCTTCCCTTCCCTTCCCTTCCCTTCCCTTCCCTTCCCTTCCCTTCCCTTCCCTTCCCTTCCCTTCCCTTCCCTTCCCTTCCCTTCCCTTCCCTTCCCTTCCCTTCCCTTCCCTTCCCTTCCCTTCCCTTCCCTTCCCTTCCCTTCCCTTCCCTTCCCTTTCCCTTCCCTTCCCTTCCCTTCCCTTCCCTTCCCTTCCCTTCCCTTCCCTTCCCTTCCCTTCCCTTCCCTTCCCTTCCCTTCCCTTCCCTTCCCTTCCCTTCCCTTCCCTTCCCTTCCCTTCCCTTCCCTTCCCTTCCCTTCCCTTCCCTTCCCTTCCCTTCCCTTCCCTTCCCTTCCCTTCCCTTCCCTTCCCTTCCCTTCCCTTCCCTTTCCCTTCCCTTCCCTTTCCCTTCCCTTCCCTTCCCTTCCCTTCCCTTCCCTTCCCTTCCCTTCCCTTCCCTTCCCTTCCCTTCCCTTCCCCTTCTTCTGCCCAGGGGATGGATTTCCAGGCTGGGCAACTCTGGAAGGAGTGATAGAAAGGGAAAGGGGATGTATAGGGGAAAGAAGGCAGACTGCAGGTTGCATTGCGGCTTCAGCAGACCCCCAGTGGAAGGTGGAATTTGCTGCCTTCACCAGAAGAATGCCAGTCTGCACTGTCAGGGGGATGTCTTCTTGTCCTTCTCATCTTCCTCACGGCTATGCATGCATATGCGCATGTGTGTACAGGGTTTTCTCCCCCTTTCCACTCTCTCCTAAAGGATAATTGGAGGAAGAGTCAGAAAAAGGAACAGCTGGCAGGTTATACAAATGGTTTTAGGGAGGGGTCACCCAGGAGGATGTATACATTCTTGCTCACAAAATGGCAGCCTCCAAAGAGATTTACCAAACACATTCTGGCAGATGGACTTCTGCTCCCAGTTACCAAAGACAGATGCAACTCTAAACAACAAATCCACAAGTGCTCATCATTAAGGAATTGCACTTCAGTCACAATCAAACAAAAAAGTCCTTTAAATGCCTGCATCCTCCTTGCTCTCATGCAGATGGAACTCTAAATTTCATATATGTTGCATGAAACTACTTAAAAGACAGTTGAATGTAGTGGAACAGATACTCCCCTTCTCCAGCAGGCAGTTTTAATTGATTTCTTTAAAATTCATTGGGAACATGTCTTTCCATCTGATTTGGAAGAGGTTGTTCTGGAGTATTATAGGCTGAAACTCTTACTGAACTTTAATTGTGAAACATCTTAGAGGCAGTCCAGAGTTGTCTTTAGAATATTTCCATACCCCTGGCTCTAAGTGTGTTGACAGGGGAATGATTTATGGCTCAAATAGGTAAGGCTTTTGCCTCGAGGCAAGTTGAATGTGCATTGCATGTGCAGTCATACCAAACTTCTTTGTATATCCATCAGTTTTTTCTTATAATTGAGCTCAGCAAGAGCAATCCTACCTGTTTGCAGTTAATCACATTTTATGGCTTACAGGTAAGCTGTGTAGCAGTCAGCACCTTATAATATGAAAACAGTATTTCTTTCCCTTATTGCTAATGCTGGCACCTGTGTCTGTCTGCTGTGTGGTTAGGATTGGTTTGTTATTGTTTTATCTTTTTTTAAAAAAAATAATCTAATTTGACATTTTTCCACTCATTCGTTAGCTATCAGGAGATTTGCAATTACACCTGAGAGAACTGCTGGCTATGCCAGACTACCTGGGAAGCTTAAACCTGAGTTGGGTCAAGGATGGTCTCATTTACAGCCTGGAGGAAAGTGTTCATTTTGAAGGGACAATCTCTCTCTTTAAACCTATGTCTAGGAAACCTCAGGTTAAGCCTGAAATTTGGAGAAAGTGTAATTCCCCACATTTAGTAAACAGAATAAGTAATTAGCTTCAAATCCTAAGTTTCCATTTCTTTTCACAAGCGGGCTAAAGTCAGCATGGCAGTCATCCAGAACTTTCTGTGACTGGAGTTTCAGGTGTGGATTGCAGGCTGGTCTGCTAGGGAATGAGGATGAAGCAACATGAAGCAACTACAGTAGCTTTTCTGGGGGAAAAGTGGGAACATTGCTTTTTGGGAGTAAGAGTCTGTTGAACACCTAGTTCAAGGAGATGGAAGCCAGAAGAATAATTAATCATGGTACTTACCACTGATATTGCAGTTCTTTTCATCTTCAAAGTGCTTTGCAAACATTAAGTAATTAATCAGATTCTGAACAGATCCTTGAGAGGCAGAGGGACAGCCACAGCAAGCATCTGAGCCACATGGCAGCAGCAAGGCTGCAGCTACTGGCATTAGTGCTGGGGGTGTGCAGGATGGAGGGGAGCTGCTCCAAGACCTGGCTTGCATTGGAAGGAGTCTTTTTAAAGATAGGGTGTGGGGGGGGGCTGGGGAGAGGCTGGTGGGAAGGAGAGGAGGAGTATCATAACTGGTGTGAACAGCTATTCATTTCTGAGACCCTCTTACAGCTTGTCAAGAAATCCTTGCATTTTCTAAATGCAGTGAACAAGAAAAGTACCTGCAAGAGGTGCAAGCATCCTGAGCAAGGAACAAGACCTTGTATTTATGAATCTGAAAAGCCAAAGATATTACATGTGCTACCATACATGCACAGAAGTCGTCTGCTTCTCTCCCCAGGACATATAGGCATAGTCTAATCTCTCCATGAAAAGGCCCATCTGTCCAGGTTATTGAAGTGACATTTACACTTCAGTGGCCTGTGATCATCACTGTTTAGTGGCTTCCTGTATACCATGAGGAAGGAGGTACAAAATTAGTTTCTCTTCCCTCACTTTCAGCTGCCTAGTGTGAAATGATTTTAAGGCCTGTGGAACACGAGGCAGTCTCACAGAAATGTCTCCTTTCTCTTAGGTGACATCATGACTGCATCCTTGCTACTGAAAGAGAATTGAAAGGATTTCTGATTTGACTTTTTCTGATATCCTCCAGATCAAAAGGTGTTTGACCTCTCTTCAAACTCAGGTCACTGTTGCTAAGGGGACTGCCCTCATGTCAGGAAACTTTAGTTCTCCCTTTTGCCTTGGAATTATCACTGGAAGTGTCGAAATATTGTTTAAGTTGCGTACATCTTCAACCACTGCTCAGGTGCCTTTAACTGATTGTAGACAATTACAATGGAACAGGAATCACCTAAATCTTTTATCACCACAGCATTAACTTATCTGTAGGTTTTATATTTAAAATACAGAACTAATCTCTTAACAGATCTGTTGAAATAAACAAGTATTACATTCTTCAGGAATTAGTTTACCCAAAACCCAATTTTATTTATTTATTTGTTTATTGCGGGAAATAAGGCCATAAATGGAAAGCAAAGGCTTTTTTTCATCTGTGCTGCAATATAAGTAACAATTAGCAACAATCACAAGGATCCCCAAGAAGTTTAAATATATTTATATTTTAAGCTTTTCACACTATGGCTGTAATGTAACGAAGTGTGACTTTTAATTACCAATGGGATATAAGCTGCCAAGAGGAAAAGTGTCATGTAAAGAAAACATTGTTAGCTTTAGTGTGGCATGTGTGCTGTTCATTAACAAATTAAGTTAAAACTTTATTCTGACTAATTCCTTCTTTAGTTCCTGGGAGCAAAAATACTGACAATTAACGCTACATTTTACAGTTTGCGCTGGTCTGTGTATCCTGGCCTATACCCACACAGTACTGGTTGAAATAAATTGGTTTCTAAATCAATTTAATAAAATCATTGCTGCCCCCTTGTGCAGACATTCTTAAAACTGAATTAAGCTAGCACAATATTAGCCATTCTTAAACCAATTTATATGTCCTCGCTTGGGAGCTGCTCCAATTTAACTAAATTGATTTAGAAACCGATTTAGTTAAATCAGTGTGATTTCAATGTGTGTAAACCAGACCTTAGATTCATCATAAATTACTCAAAGTATCAGTTTATCTAATCAGAATGCATTATAAAATGTTCGTGGTTGTGAAAATAAACCAGAACCAGAGGCAAGAATTAAAGGTGAGAAGTTTCTAAGAGATGCTTCGTCAAAAGACAGTACTGCCACCAGGCACTGGCAGGTATAAACTACTGTTTCAGTGGAGTTATATGGATTGATTCCAGATTGAGAAACTAGCAAGGCACCCTAGAAAGCACCAAGTACCCTTACATGGTGATAACTTGATTCTGTTCCCTGATAGTATAGCTGATTTTGTGTGAATCTGATCCAGTAAAAACAAATAGATCTGTGTCTCTTGTGCTCAATTGTTGAGGTACTTATGCCAAAATATCCTGAAGGGGAAGTGAGTCTTTAGATCTTCAGAATTTAAGTATTCAAATAAAATCATTATATAAGCAGCCTGATAGCAGTGTTTTACATCAGCAACCAAAGAAGAGCAGGGTCAGACATCTATTATTGGGTAGCCATCACTCAAAAGTCAAAAATATACAATGGACTATGAGAGCCTTCTTTCCAAACCTTAATATGATAGGAAGATGAATACCTTGCCAGACACTTTGTGGCATTCTGTCTGTTCTTTCTAGATTAAGAAGGGTATCAATCCATGCTTTCTTTGATAAGAAAAAATGTGATTCTATGTGCCAGTAGTCTGAAATAGAAGCCAGTAGTATTTTGGTCATGAAAATAATATAATTTGTACAATGGGAGTAGGCACTTATTGCTGTCACTTAGGAAAATAACTTACATATGGCTGTGATTTTCACTGATTTCATCAGGGAATGTGTACTTAGTTTACCACAAACGGACCTGGATGCAATAGGATGATCAACATTTATGAGTAGGGTGATTCAGTCCAAGAGAAGTTCTCAATGGTGGTCAGAAGTTCTTCATTTAAAAAAAAAAAAAAAGTGTTCTGAAATAGTGTTTCAATTAGATCCATATTTGCTAAAGCCCTTGTCCTGTGAGAATGTGTACAAAATTCCACCTGTCATTGACACTATAGCTGAGCTTTACTCCGCTTTCAGTATGTTAGGCTCTTGGTTTATTGTAATACTTGAAACAAAGTTTACTGTAGACAAAGATCACAGCTTTTGCAGCATAGCCCTCAGGCTGGTGTTAGAGTCCCAGTTGGCTTGTCTGGGGGTTTACTAACTAAGCTATGGCTTTCTCTCCTGTTGCCACTCATTGGAGAGCACAAGAGTCAAGAGTGTGACACCTGATTTCCTGTGGCCTTCTTGAAAGCACAACTAATAAATACTGCTCCGTTTTACATTCGAAACAGAAAAACAAATGCAAAAGAGGTACCAAGAGTCTTCTGCAACATTATGCTGTTTGGCAGGCAAACTTGCATATGCATAGATACTGTTATGAGTTTGTCCTCAAAAACAGCTTGTAATCACAATTTTGTTCCATGCGAGTAAAGTATTTCTTTCATGAAAAGGGTGACAATAAGTTTATCTTTCAGATCTTGCAGAGGTTTACTTTTGTCTCATAATTAGAGAAGAATTCTTTTTCTTTTTCTTTCTTTCTTTCTTTTCTTTCTTTCTTTTTCTTTCTTTCTTTTTCTTTCTTTCTTTCTTTCTTTCTTTCTTTCTTTCTTTCTTTCTTTCTTTCTTTCTTTCTTTCTTTCTTTCTTTCTTTCTTTCTTTCTTTTCCTTCCTTCCTTCCTTCCTTCCTTCCTTCCTTCCTTCCTTCCTTCCTTCCTTCCTTCCTTCTTTCCTTCCTATCTATATCTATCTATCTATCTTTTTCTTCTTTTTTTTTTTTTTTCTCTAGCGGAAAAAAGTCTTTCTTTTTAAGGAAGAACTAATTTAGCATAAAATGTATTTAGTGTCAGGGCTTAATAGAATGAGTAAATCATCATCTAGTACAATAATATCTTGGGTTAGTTAGAAAAATTGTCAGAACAAGAAGTAAGCATTGGTGTTGTGAAATCCCAGCAGTGCACATCTAACATGAAAAGCTGACTAATAACATTTCTAGTTTGGCTAATAATTTTTCAAAGCATTAATACTGCAGCTACTGTGTGGAGTCTTCCACCTTTAGCATCATGAATTATTGGAACTCTGAAAACACATTGTAAATAAGTTACAAATGTGAGTGTGTTCACAAGGATCTTTACGTTTCCTTTCATTACAATGAAAAATTTCACATAATTAAGAACCTGACTTCTACTGCCAAGGAGGAATAATGGTTAAAGGTGGATATGAAAAATGATGCTGAGTGTGTAAGCATGGACACATATTTTAAGATAAATCTTACTTCCAAATCTATCCCTGTCAGCTACCATCTGAATTCATATTGCACAGAGAGCATATATAGAATGCTGCATCCATCTCCCTGGAAAGCAGGGAATATAAAGTACAAGCAAACCCAAACCTCATTAGCTATTATAATTTCTTCTGAAGGTATGTAGTTCGCAGTGTCTTAGTAAAGTGCTTTAGCTGTCAGGCTTTTTAAATGCCTCATAATAAAAGTGCCAGCTGCTGACAAGCTAGCCTTCTCTCCTCCCCCTCCCAATGCACGCTGGGTTTATGGTTGCTAACACAGTTTTTATTAGATATTCTGATTCAGCTAGCAGAAATTAAAGTGTTTAAGTTTTGAAAATGTGGTGATGAGAGACAAAGAAAGCTGTATGTTTTCCTATGGCTTTCATTAGGGATGTGAAGAAGTGAGTGCAGCTTTGAAGGTTCTCAAGGCATTCAGGGCAATGTAGCTACACTTTTTAGGCAGCAAGGAGCAAGTAGAAATAATAATCTTAAAATTAGGTAAGATGCTTTACTTTTTTTAAACGGTGTTGTAGGTATTATTCCAGCCATAATTTCAAACATAGAAAGTAAAAGATCCTCCACTGGTATTGCTTTGCTTGTAGCTATTAAAGGCGCCTGATTTACATGACCTTTATACTGGCTGTAGGAAACACTCTCCTTCTCCAAGCTCATTTGTGTTTCTAGCGATGTTAATAAGAGCTGTGTTGTTAAGCATGTGAATGAGAATGGGGCTGTTGTAATTCATACACTTGTATCTCCAGCTAGAGTCCAAAGTCAGCTCTAATTTCATATAACAGAAAAATCAGCTTTCACTTGTACTACTGTTCTCACTTTAGTGCAGAGAAAGCACAGATGTTTAAAGATCCTTTCTGGGCAATGTGTAAATAACTTGTAAAACAGACAGAAAAGAGGGCTTTCTACAGCCAATTTCTTTTGCTCCTTTGCTTTTGTTAAGATGTATTGATACGTTGGCAGAATTTCCCCCACCTGATATTTCAAGAGTTTTGTAATTCCCAAATCAGAGAGGATGAGTGAAACAGTCTTGTGAGCTGTCCTGAGTTCAGTAATGTTTTTCACTGGATATGGGTTTTACAAATCCCTTTTCTACATCGTGTATTTCTTACAGGCCGACTTCGCAGCAGAGTCTTGGCTTAGTTCCTGACCCAGCTCTTTTTACTAGGTTGAAAAAGACACGTACGGCCACACAGTGCCAAGCGTCCTTAGCTCTGTTTGATCTTGGTAGCTGTTCAGAACCTATTCAGGAGTATCTAGGAAATATATGTCGCCCTATAGATTCTCTCTGTTTATAACCCTAAGCCTAGTTCTCTGTCTCCTTTATAAAAGTAGTAATCATAATAATATCTGGATGTTTTGTAAAGGATGAGGTGAGATGCAATTCATCCATGTTTGAGAAATTCTTTGGGATCCCACAAAAAAATTGGACTCATTAGGACTCCCTTTATTACTAGTGCTTTATTGTGACTGGTGCTTCCACTTCCCTGTGGAAAAGGTTATAACTAGATCAATGGTTTTCAGCATGACCTGAGGGGTCTGGGGGAAGTAACAAAAGGCTCAGAAGGTCTGGGGAAAACAATTATATTATTGCTATGCTTAAATTTATTGTCCTGGTATTAACATGTGCACTGGCAAATTTCAAGGGGTACACAGACTGGAAAAGCTCTGTTGTTTTTCATTAAGGTTTTAAGGCCACATAGTGATATTATAATTATTGTTAGTTAAACTGGGCACTTAGAAAAGACGTTTCTTTTATACAGAGGGTTCCTTTACTTCCCTCTGTCGATGCTCAGAGAGGTCTGAAAACTGTTGGAAAGGAGTGTTACATTGCATTTCAAGCCTCTTTTCAGTAAGAGAGCAAAGTACAGGAGAATTCAGCTCAAAGAGGCCACGCATGAGTTTTGGGAGCTGCCTCTGAGCCAAGTGGCTCAGTTTTTGGGGACATTTCTTTAGGATGAGAGAGAGGAATTCTCTGAGCCAATCTGAGTGGCACCTGGGTAAGCAATAGACTTTGCAACAGACTTTACTACACAGAACCCCGCTGCTTTACTGCCATCCTTATTGCCTCCAGTCATGTCCCACTGGATTTAGCACGCCCGGCCCCTCCACATACGCAGAACAAAGACTGATATGAAATAGGAAAGAAAGGAGGAAGAGGAATATATCAGGGGAAGACAGTGCAGTTTAAATGTTGAACAGTGGCATCCATGTGACACTGAAATAACAATTGGTGGACAACAAACAAAAATCCACCTAGGATAATAGGCAATCAAACTGCTGGTGAAAATCAAGCTCATTTGGAAGATGATTTGTTAGTGTTGTTTGTGAAGGATGATTTGCAACTGCTGTGTACTTTTTTCTTTGCATGAGCAGGAATATGTTATATTATACATCTGTGATAATGTTACATCTCACAGGCAGAGGAAAGAAATGAGATAAGGGACAGGAGGGACACCAGTAGATTTTATTATTATTATTGGTTAGAAAATGAGGAAGATGGAATTTGAACATATTCACTATTTTTTACCAAGATTTTTGAAGTGTACATTTTCTCCCTCTGTTATTGTTGTAATGACAAATGGGAATAGTAAAGTGGTTTAAACCTTGAAAGCATGTGTAAGTAATCTTAAAGTAAAAATCACTACAGTATGTAGGTCTTAGAAAACAAACCCAGTAAAATCAGCAGAAATCCAAGGTCATCTCAAAGAATACCTAAAGCTTTATGTAATTGTGAAGATGTGCAACTAAAGCAAACCAAAACGACCATTTCCTTTTCCTTTCCCATGGCATTGTTCAGTAATCATATATTACAGGACGTATGAGAACAAATTAAATTACACATACTGACTGTGACATTTTTTTTCCAGTCTTCCTCCTCCTGATTTCAGCAATGGTCATTTTTATAGTCTTCTGGGTTGAGCTTTCTATCTTGGGTTGTTGATTACAAGATGAGTGGTTCGTAAAACCAGCCACTCACTGGCAGCCATGGTTAGACTAAGGATGAGGCCCCAGGCCTGACACGTGTAAAGCTGCTTTAGTGATGAATGTGCAGTTCCAGCATTAGCAACCGTTTCAGCAGGGACTGAGGTGGGGTCAGGAAAGTGGATATAGCCATGTTTTGATCCAGTGTTTCGTGTCCCCAGAGGCGACTGCTTCACCTCGAGTGCTACAGGTGGAGGTGGAAGTGGCAATATTGTTCACATCAGCCTACTGCAATGCAGAATCACCACGGGAGCTGATAGTTTCCTCCCTGTTAAAGAAGGCCCCATCAAAGGGAACAGACATTTCTCTCTTGTTGATGATAGAGGATTTGGCCAGTTCCTTTCCACAAAATCTCTTCTTTTCCTCTCTGAAGGATGATCTCATTGTTATATGTCCTTTCAAAGCTGACTTTGATCAGTGCTGTGTACAGTCAGGTTCATGGATGTATGCTGAGAAACTGTTATGCCTGCCACTCAGTGCAGTGTTCTGACCTTAATAATTTTGGCACTCCAAATCCACAACCCCAGCATACTCAAATTAAACTTTTTTTTTTTTTTCTCCCTGGCTGGCTGTACTTTATTCATGTGAACTATAATTTTCTGCTGCTCCTCTTCCACACTGTAAAGATTTTCAGCTTTTATAGATTTAAAAACTTATGGTGTGGTTTATTTCAGAAGGGATGTTGAGATTTAATGAAAGGAGCTTGCCAAGGTAAAAAGGAGCAAAATGACCTGGCCTGTTTGTTTTAGGAAGAACATTAACAATTCACTATGATAAATGGAGCCAGGGATTAACAGTGTAATGACATTAATCTCTATCGATTTGTACCAGAATTATACTGCCTTTCCTTACTGCATTTTCATGTTTGGATTCATACCATAAAAGCTTTATTGTCACAGATTCCAAAATGATTTTATGCTTTCTGTTCCTCATCACTTGATCATCTGTTGGGCTTGGGAGAGGCCATACACTGAATTCTGTGTGTCCTGGGTGGTACGCAGAACACTTTGGAGTCTAGAAGCTCAAGGACAGAGAGTTTGAAGTTCCAGTCCGATGGCCATAGCTGTCCCTAGTGCTACATGTCCTGAGGCCCCCTGGCCCACGTGATGCCACTTCTGCTAGAGACATTATTTACCACAGGAAAATGTGGTTGGCTATGCCTGCATCAGTTTTCTTTGCCCCTTGACTTCTTTCTTCTTGGCATATGTTTTATTTATTTTGTTTCACTTTAGTGCCTATATTTAATCCAAATTTTTCAGTGATTTTCACCTTTATTTCCTTCTCTGCTTGCTTCAGTTCAGGTTCTTTATGGTGAGATCAGGAGATCTCAGATTTTTCCTGATGTCTGCCTATGCTAAGCCTACAGTAGCTTTCAGTTGTCCCCCATTACTAGAAAGCCCTAAATTTAAAATTAAAATGTATTATCATCCTACTCAGACCTACTGCTATCCTCCTTTTTCATTATTCTGGTTTATTAACATTTGAAGGCCTGAGAAGAATGCAACATGACAATAGAGGACCTTGTAATGTGACGGCTCGGATGCAGACGCAGTAGGCAGAGCATCAGAAGATTAGAAATGGTAATACTTGTCATTAGGAGTTCTGAAGTCAAGTAATGTTAGGTAGGAACTCAAAAGCATAATTTAGGCACTCAGATTGTAATCTATATGGTGTGAAAATAATTATGTCAAGCCATGTGTTTCACCATCAGGCTATCCCTGGGATGAATCCCTTAGATTGATCTTCATTTTGAGTTCTTGTGATGCAGACACAGAGTGCAAGGCATCAGTGAGTACAGTGTAGAGTGGGGCCACTAAGTGCAACTTGTACCTGCTCTCTTCTGCAACTGTAAAGGAAGCAGAACTTCTGAATTCTGGGTTTGTGGAGTACAGTTACACATCCTTGTAAACAGTGCTCAAAGTGCTGCAGCGCTGAAAAACGCCAGGCAGGGCAGAGAAAAGTTTTCAGTAGGTACAGATGAATACCCATTTTTTTCACAGCTCACTGGTAAATGTCACCACCATTAGACAAGTATGTTTTGACTGTCTTCAGTGCTGAGTGCATACATTTCCTATCCATGTCTCCAGGAGATTTGTGGGCATTGAACACCTTGTTTACGATTTTCCTTAGGGAATTTGTCATTGTATAAAGCAGTAAACATCAATTTTGTGAGGATTACAAAAGCAATCATGCTTTAACTAGCACTAGTAATATACAGAGTTTGAAAAAATTATAAACTCTTACATTTTTTTCCCCCAGTTCAGTCCTGTCTCTGCTCTTGGATGTTACCTAGCAAGTCTGGGATCCTCATACTGAGTATGGCTTGTTCTCTGACTGTTTTTTTTTCTTTCTTTTCCTTTTTTTTTTTTCTTCACCCGTACCTGCTGTTTCTCTGTATTTGGAAGCATGACTTTGCTCCTCAACAGGCTCACGCTACTTATGTTTCTCAGGCTGTTTTTTTTTTGGGCTCCAGCTTCTACATTGGCTTTCTTTTTAATGGGAAGTCTACAGGCAACACCCACTCCACGCTTTCAGTCATTCCCCTGCAGATATGGCCAGACTGGTTTTCTCAGTCTTTGGCCACTCCTTTGTCCTAAGTGAAACCATTTGAGTTGGAGCCACCAAGAAGCAGCAGCCATTTCTTGTCTGCAGGCTGAATGGTGCATGGAGAAATGCCGCCAGTGTAGGACAGGCTGAGGCACTTGGTGACATAGCAATCTCACAACGTACACTAGAGCTCTGTATAGGCACAGTCTCCTGCATCATCATGCACAGCAAATGCTTCTGTGTATCTCAGCATTTAGAAATCAAGGGCTTCTTAAGTTACAGCAATTTAAAAAGGCTGCTGCAGAAGATCACTTCAAAAAAAACTGTCTTTCCTAAAACATGGGAAACTGGGAATACTAGTTCAGAAGCTGAGGTGAAAAAGGTAGCAGATTTGTTTTAATGAGCATTAAAAACTGTCAGTCATTTAAATTCAACTTGTAGAATCAATCCCTCTCTAGCTAGGTTAAACAAGCATCTGTGTGGGAATGTCTAGATATACTTGAGTGCATTTGAGCCTGGCTCTCAGCAAAAGTGCAGAGATGACTGCGTAAGGTCCCTGGGACCCAACATTTCCTATGTTTCTGTTTCTTTATTTGCATAAACACTGTATATTGATCTGAAAACTGTACTAGAACATATCCAAAATTCTTTACTAGGTTATATCCTGGCTTCACTTCCACCCTAGATCATTATATTTTTAATACTGTAATTGACATAATTAGAATTATTGATTCCATTTCAAATGAAGCAATTTAACTATAAATGTGCCAAGAGGCTAAAAAATAATCAGTCTACTGTTGCTTTGCTTGCATGAATGATTCTTCATCCAGAATCAGCAGGGGCTTTTTTGTTTTGTTTTGTTTTTTGTTTTTTCCATTCTTTGGTTTGGATCATTTACCACTGAGTAAGTATTGTCCCCAGCTTGTATAATTTTTTGGATTGCTTGGTGTCAAAGAGAAGATGAAAGGTATAAAGTGAGATTGTTAAAATAATCTCTGATACCATCCTTGGAGGGACACAACACACCTGAAATGTAGAACAATTTGCAGTTTTAGTGCATGCTTCCCCAGTAGGAGGTTGTATGGTAAAATTTAAAATAGTGTGAGTATAATCCAGATCATGGAAAGTGGAACAGAAAGACATTCTGCATGGGAAAATAAATTTTAAAATTACGTTACTTTTTGCCTACATGAGGCAGAAAACTATAGTATTTAGATGGCATCATTTGCAAAAAACACTGCATTTGAGTAGACATGCATGTTCATGGAACAAGGGCTTTGAATAAATGTGAATAACACACAAAGAAAATCTTGGTCTCCAGAGCAGAAGGGACAGATTTGAGCCTACAGGTTTTAACAAAATAAAAAAATCTACAAGAACCTTTTATTCAACATATTGATTACCAAATTCTCATTTTATACCTGTACACAGCAGCATGTTTTATTTATTTTTTTTTCCACATAAAGCTTTAGGAAAGTTCCTGGTTGGCATTTCTATGTAATACTTGAAAAGAATGGAAGCAGCAGCCAGTGTTACTATAGGTCTCCCTGGAGAAAATGCCCAATCAATTTATTCTGGCGGTGGAAAAACAGTGGAGGTTCTTTCAGTACTGCTCATACTGTAAAAGTAATTTTTAACTATATTTAGCAGGGAAAGATTTTTTTTTCTTGGTACATCTTAACTAAAAGTCTGAAGCTTATTTTCAGCTTACTACATATTTCCAGTACAATGTGCTGTTCTTTCTAAAAATACAGGATTGGAGGAGAACAGAATGTTTAGTACCACTTAACCGGGAGTCATCTGTGTGCATAACTCCTGCTACAAATATCTTTCTGAGAGTGCTGTTTGGAGCTGCTGATGTAGCTGGATTCATGGCTCAACAAAGGTTCAGTGTGGACTGTGAAACAAGCTCCTGCTTTCTTAAGGGGCTGGGCTTTAAGTAGTGGCTGAATAGTGAAGGAGAAAGGCAAGGAGTGGAGGATTGCAAGGATGCTTGGTTTGTGTGTCACTGCCACTGCTATACAGCATCTTCTTTTGTAATGCTGTCATATATGAACTTGGCATTTCTCTTGGCATGACATTTGGAGGCAGTTCCCCCCTTCCCTTCCCTTGCTAAATTTATATGGATGTATGGCCAAGGAGAGATTTAAAAGGCCAGAGATACACTCTGTCATTTTTAAAATCAAATAATTTTTTTTATGTTACACTGACAGTAGTATTCGAGGGAAGATTGAGAAGGATAGTGACATATTGCATTGCATTGCCTATTTTTATGCCTGTTGTTTTCCTGGAATGGAATGTTCTTAAAATACAAATATCTAGTCCGTTTTCAAAATGCAATATAAAATCTGAGTCAGAAATAACATATATGTTGAGTCTTTTAGAAAAATGGTAGTTTGACAAAGAGAAATGTCAAAAGTTATTCTACCCTCTGCTGATTTTTTTTGTTGTTGTTTATTGTTTTTATGTGATCCTTTGGAGGAAAAATATTATAGAAATATGAAACATTTCTTTCATGAATCTCGCTGGTTTCCTGCACAGATCCAAACTTTTAATTTCTAGAAGATTAAACTAGAAAAAAAAAATCCTTGTATTTGAAGAGCAAGTTTTGAGTTTTAATTAGTAATATTTAATTAGTATGACAAAATTGGTCAAAGACAAAGTCAGGAGACATCTACTAAGGAGCTGATGCAGTTATTACTTAATTACTGAAATGATACTTAATGTGTCAGGCTCCATTATACAATTTTCTTGTAACAAAATATAATAAGAAGTACTCAAAATAATAAAGAAGTAATCCCTATACAAGTACACATCAGTTAAGTGGTTCATTTTTGCATATACGTGCATATATATATACATGCATGCACATATATACAACGTATATATATAAATATGTATGTTCTCATATATATGTGTCTGTGTATGCATTTATCTCCTTGATTTCATTATTTTATGTCTGTTACAGTGTTTCAGCTTGTTTACATTTGTGTAAGTTAGAATGTAAATTTAAATTGCAGTAGCTAACAGGTATGGTTACACATGTAGACGAGACTTTTGTTTCCTATAGAGATGTTATGAGAAATATAATGCACGTTTTCACACTTTTCCTTGAGTTTCTATTCCTTCACTTTTTGAAAGTCATTTTACCTCACAAGTATATAGAGATGTTTCTTTCAAAAATGTGTCAAGAGAAATTCGATGTGTTGAATGAGGCTGTGTAGGGTGAGCACAGCAGATGCTGCTAACTTGTCACTTCTTAGCATGCTTGTTAATAATTACATTGCCTAAAAACAGGGGACTCTGAGAGTATTTAACTACAAGCCAGCACTGCAGGGATAATATACCTTTGCTGTTTCATGTATAATCCCTGTGCATTTTAATAGTAGTCCAAATCTAATATGAACATATTTCTTAACTTTTTAATGGAGTAAGGTCTGACCCTGAAGTACTGCAATTTTAACCACCCCGGTGGCAGAATCAATGTAACCCTGTCTAATGTTCCTTGAATGTTCACATGTATCACTCTTTGGGAGAAAAAAATGCAGATGGAGCTGGTAAAGTTCCCATCTAATTGCAGTTATTGATGAAATTCTGACTTCGGCAGAAGCAGAACAGGGTCCAGTTGCAAGATATAAGACATAGCTAGTGCTTTCATTGATTACAACCTCCCAATTCAGCCCAAGTCAAACATTTCAGTCTTTCCTACAGCTTGATTTAATTTGTTTAAATGTCGTGTGCAGAAGCGGTGGGGGCTGTTGGCTTCTTGACAATCTTGTTGGCATTTGATCAAAGTTGAATGTTGCTTGCACTCATCACAAAAAAAAAAAAAAAAAAAGGAGTATTGAAAGGTAGGACTGGTGCAGAAAATGTTACCGTTTAATGTGTAGTTACAAAAGTCCCCCCCACCTCCTCTGTGTCACTTAACCCCAATTTAGATGAGGAAGTGATTTGACACCTGCCTGCTGTAAAAGATAATCAGTTTATTTCTGTTCAAAGACTGTGGACAGCCTGCTGTGTTCTTGACTTCAGTTTCTATCAGAAACAGAAGAAACAACAAACTAGTAGGAGAGAAAACAGTGAACCCAGTCAGCCTACAGAAGATGGACGAATGTCCTCAAAACTTTTGCCAGCTTACAGTTACTTTCCCACTCTCAACTCAGATAGATAGCACAAACTTGGAGAATGGTTCACTCTCCTGTCAGACTATTTTGCTGTTTTCTTCAGTACTGCTCACTGAGTTTAGGCTGAAAGCAGCACAATAACCACTGAGATAAAATACAGATTACTTAGCATTTGGGTGAAAGGGATAGATGATCTTTTTCCCCATAAGGAATTCAATTAATTAGTAAAAGGTTTTCCTTAAAAAACCAAACAAACAAAAACATAAAATTATACTTTTTTTTCTGATTGAAAAATCAGAAATACGCCTTTCTGAATATTATAGCTGTTGTTCCATTAACTTCTAAACTATTTTTGATTTTTCTTTCTCATCATCATCAAGGATTTAACTCTTCTTCTTTCTTTTGTCTTTTAAATATCCACATTTTTATCCGTATAAAATGATTAAGAGTAATTGGCACCTTGAAGTCCTGTACTTATTAGCTCTCATTGATTCAAAATCAGTTTGCATTTGAAAAAAACAAACAAACAAAAACAATGTTCTTAAACTATAGAACTTCAACACCATCTTGCCTTTTGCAAATAAAGTTGAGTTCTTCTCAATTACATATCATCCACAAAATCAAGTTAAAAAACAAAGGCCTGATTGCTATTATGAGAACACAGCAGTGATTGCACTGAATCAGACTGGATATTCATCCATCTCAGCTTCCTGTCTGCATCAGCAGCCAGAAGTGAACATGTAGGGACAAACAGAAGAGCAAGACATGTATATGGAATGTTTTCTCTAAGACTCCCCAACCACCAACTGTTTAATCTTAGGTTTCCTAAGCCAAATGTAGTCTTCATGTATTTAGATGCTCTCAGTGTCTTTCTTTACCATGAACATGTCTAGTTTTCCCTAATCCCCTGCTAGCTTTCGGCAGCCAGTGTCCTTTCACAAGGCCCTTCCATTTTGAAGCTGGGTCCCACAGGTTTCATTTGACAGCCTGTACTGGCTGAGACACAAATGATGCGTCTTTGCATACCTTCTCCAAGCTGCTCAAGATTCACTAAACCTTTATCATATTCAGCTCCTTTCCAAACTGTCAGCTCCTTTCCAAACAGGAATCATAATGTTCGTCACTCTTTGCACAAAAAAAAAATATTCCTTACCTCTGTTCATGATGTGATGCTGTTTCAGTACCTTATTGATCTCTGAATTTTTTCCCATCCTAACAGTAACCTTTTGTGATGATAGGATCAGAACAGTATGCAGTACTCAGGGTGCAGAATGTCAGGACTTGCTTCTTCAATCTATAATCTCCTTCGTTTGTGTTTCTCTAACATATAGAGAATGAAATCGATTACAGAAGAACCTCCCCTTCAATTGGTTTTCTAATTCAGGAAAAACAAACAAACAAACAAACAAACAAACAAACCCACCAGGGTCAAATTCTGAGAACTTGAAGGAAGGGAGGGGGACTCAAGGTTCCTTAGGAAGAAGAAGAGGGAGATTACTATTGAGGAGAAAAGCACAGTAGAAAAATGGAAAAAGTGAAAAACAGAGCGATTATAGATTGCTTACTGTTGCACACTAAAAAGAATATATTTTCTCTTCTTTCCTTCTTGCAAAACTTACATTTGGAATAGAAATGGTCTAAAAACCTTTCTTGAGCTTCTTTTAGATTTGTTTTCCCTTTAATCCTTTTTTAATACAGAGGATTATTTTTTTTTTTTACATTAAAATACCCACAAGCTGGGATCTGTGTTTTTTCCCTCTAGTAGGCAACTTTAAGAACCAGCCAAAGTACCCACTGGATAATATGAAATTTATAAAGTTAGAAACTGAGTGGTTTGCTAAAAGAAGAAAAAAAGCTCAAAAAAACTCATCATGCCCATATTTATTAACATGCCAAGATGGCCTCAGTGAAAGGAGGAGGCAATCAAATGAAAAAAGCACCTCAGATGTGCACAGGCATGAAACAGGAGCATATCAGGATTCTCTGGAATATCTGCTAAAACATAGCTCCCTCGAGCAAAGCCATGGCTCTGTGCTTTGAAAGATAACCATACAGCCAAATCTCCTATTAAATGGATAAACCCTCAAAGATAAAGATACACCTCTAGGTTGGTCTTGCTGAGCTTATTATTTTCCAGTTCCACTCTGTCCTCACTTGACATATTTAGTCGTGTGAGATGCTTTTCCTGATGTCTGGTCTTCCCTGCCAAGTTTTCAGAATTAGGACCACAGTTGGAAGCCTGACAAATAATTTCATTTTATGAGCAGCATTTCTATAGAGTCAATCCACAAAAGAGACACGATAATTTAAAATATCCATTTTGCTTTAATTTATTTTACATACACTTGTCCAGCTTTTTCTAAAAAGTGTTGAGAACCTGTCACCCAAAACAAAAGCACCATGTGCTATTTGTTAACTGATTCAGCATTCTGATAAAGCCTGGATCTTATGCACTGAGACAGAAATTCAGCATAGAAGCTGTTCCCTTTAAAACAGTGCTTGGAGTGTTCCCAACAGAAGTTGTGCAGATACTTTCCCTGATTTTATTGTTCAGAAGCTGATGTTATTTTTGATTCATAGAAATATGAGAGGCAAAATATAGAGCCCAAAGTATAATTAGTCAATTCCAGTATCCGTATACCTTTTAAAATATGATTTTGTGAGAGATCTTAATTAATTCATTGTATTCCAGATTCCTAAATCTTATGTTATGTTCAGACATGGGAGCATGTCATTCCCAGGGGTTGTCTCTGATGGCTGAAAGTAGTGACACCCAGAAAAAGAGTCCTGCAGGTCTGGTCCTTTGAGAGGATAACATGGTGCTGGAAGTCACTAGTATAGCCACATAATATAAGGAGCATATTGACAAGTTTAGTCTAGAGCCTTTGAAATGGTTTTAGTGAGGAGAAAAGGGAGGGCTTGAAGATCACTACAAGAGCACTGTAAGCAAAGTTAACTACTCTTGTGAAAATATATATATATATGCCCCGCCCCCACCAACAAAGAAACAAACAAACAAACACCCCCAAACTAGGATGCTGTACTGTGACTTGCAGCTCTCTGAAAGACAGTGCTCCTATTTCTGATGTGATCTGGATTTGTGCGCAAAGTATATTGTGAGACAGCCCTGAGAGTTAAAATATTTCATTAGAGGTCAATCATTAAGACAGTAAGACCTACATGGATGCTTTCAAGGGTACTTATCAAATGTGCATTTTTGTATACATGGACTAGCAATGGACTGTATGAGCTAGGTCTTCTAATAGCTGGAAAATAAAGGATCAATAACAAAACCAATGTTTTCTGATTTGGTGGTTCTAAGTTCCTTGTACTGGCCATTAGCTAGCATTTTTGTTTGTTTGTAGTAGTTCACGAGAGGAGTTTTTAAAACTGTTTTGTGTTCTTTCTGAGTTTTCCTGCAACTAGCAAAACTCTATAATGAATAAAATATGGACATATCACATCTCAAACAAACAAAAATCCCACAAATAAACATACCTCTATGTTATTCTGAGTTGCTGGTAAGACAAACATTGCAATGTTGTGTGGTTGTCTTGTAACAAACTGTTTGTTTGTTTGTTTGTTTTTATCACATAATATTAGTATTTTATAATAGCACTAACAGTTAATTCTGTGTTTTAAGCATTGTAAGAAAACTTGGGCCCAGCATCATGAAAGCCCTTAGGACTTTGGAATTCAAGATCCCCTCTCTGTTACTCCAGGACATGGTGTTCTTGCAGAGATGTCATAAACTGACAAACATTGCCAGGCATTGTCTCTACAGCTGTGAACGGTGTATGAGTATTGATCCTTAGGGAGTCCAAATTGGCTTCAGTTTACTAAAGTCACCTGAATTTTGACAATTATAAACCATATGTAGTCCTTAACGCTCATGCATAATCCTTCAAATGTGCATGTAGTTACTGATGATCCACAGAAACATTAGTCACTGTCACCACTTGCAGTAATTGAAGTCCTGGTCCATTTTGATACGCATATGTTAGAAGGGTGAAATCCAGAAGCCTGAAAAGGTTATGACTCACCAAGAATGACTAGGGACTGAAATACAGGTTTTGAACAGCAGCATCAGTTAAAACGCTGCTTGGAAATTTAGTTTCATTGTCCAGTTTGAGTATACAGCATATAAATGAAGCATTGCCAGCTGTGGTGGCAATACTGTCTGTCACACAATACTTGACTTTATTTTTGAAGTCCTAGCTTTTGGAGTCATGTGACTGTGTAAATTCTTCACTCTAATTTGTATGAACAATTATATTTCTAGTGCTTACTCCTGAAAGTCTGGCATCTCTCCTATAGAATGAGTGATTAGAAGGGGGAAAAAAGTCTTGATCATTTATTGCTTTTCAAGTCTCATATTTTAAAATCCCTTTCATGATTTGTTGGTTTTACAGTATCTGAACATGTGAGTTCTGTCAATATTCTGGATTTAAATTAAGTGACATAGTGTTTGCTTGTTTGTTAAATGTGTTCATTTGCATTCACTACTAGAGACAGTTCAGAAATATTTGAACAGTGATATTACTGGTGGAGTCCTCTTAGAAATCTTGTGCAGTCTTTGCACTGCAGCATGTAAAGGTGTCTCAAACTGGAGATGCAGCCAATGGAACAATATCTGGTAAAATGGAAGGAAGGCTGTCTGTTTCTTTCTCATCCCTCTGTGGTAAGGAATGACACAGTTGTAGACCCTGCACTCTAGCTGCCACTACAATTCCAGTTACTTTAGCACAGTGATGGGAAGTTATGGCATAATAACAGCTGAGCTTCAAACTGTTCCAGGAACACCTGAAATGGTATTGATGGGCTTGTTAGGGATGTGAAGGTTGGGGGCAGCTTGGGATGCAGCGACCATGAGATGGTGGAGTTCAAGATGGAACTTGGTGGAAGAAGTAAGGCTAAAAGCAGGATTGCTACCCTGGACTTGCGGAGAGCCAACTTCAACCTCTTCCGGGACCTGCTTGGGGGTATCTCATGGGCTAGGTTGCTAGAAGGCAAGGGTGCTTGTGAGAGCTGGGCAATATTTAAACAGCACTTCTTCCAAGCTCAGGATCGGTGCATCCCTAAGAATAGGAAATCGGGGAAGGGGGGCAGGAAACCTGCGTGGATGAGCAAGGAGCTCATTGATAAGATCAAAAGGAAGAGGAAGGTCTATGAAATGTGGAAAAGGGGCCTGTCCTCTTGGGAGGAGTATAGGAGTGTTGTCAGGGCCTGCAGGGATGCGACGAGGAAGGCTAAAGCCCACCTAGAGATGAGACTTGCAAAAGAGATAAAGGTTAATAAGAAGGGTTTTTTTAAGTATGTAAACAGTAAAAGGAAGACTAGGGATAATGTGGGTCCCTTGCTGAACGAGGGGGGTGTCCTGGTAATGGGAGACGCCGAGAAGGCGGAGATACTGAATGCTTTCTTTGCTTCAGTCTTTGCTTCAAGGACTCCCCCCCGGGACTCCTCGATCCTGGAGGGAGGAGAAAGGGTCTGGGAAATGGAGGGCTCCCCCCTGCTTGACAAGAGAGTGGTTTGGGAGCGTCTGAGTGGGCTCAACGCACACAAATCCATGGGTCCTGATGGGATGCATCCATGTGTGCTAAAGGAGTTGGCAGAGGTGATAGCCGAACCACTCTCTATCATCTTTGAAAGGTCCTGGAGAACAGGAGAGGTGCCTGAAGACTGGAGGATAGACAATGTCACTCTGGTCTTCAAGAAGTGCAAGAAGGAGGATCCGGGAAACTACAGGCCAGTCAGTCTCACCTCTGTCCCTGGAAAGGTGTTGGAACAGCTTGTTCTGGATGCCATCTCCAAGCAATTGGAAGAGAAGAATGTTATGAGGAGTAGTCAGCATGGATTCACCAAGGGGAAGTCGTGCTTGACCAACCTCGTTGCCTTCTATGATGGCATCACCAGCTGGGTAGATGGGGGGAGAGCAGTGGATGTCATCTACCTTGACTTTAGCAAGGCTTTCGATACTGTCTCCCTTGACATCCTGCTAGCAAAGCTGAAAAAGTGTGGGATAGAGGAGTGGGCAGTAAGGTGGGTTGAGAACTGGCTAATTGGCCGAGCTCAGAGGGTGGTGATCAGCGGCGCAGAGTCCAGCTGGAGACCTGTGACGAGTGGCGTTCCCCAGGGGTCGGTGCTGGGTCCGGTCTTGTTCAACATCTTCATCGACGACCTTGATGAGGGAATAGTGTCCACCCTCAGCAAGTACGCCGAGGACACAAAGCTGGGAGGAGTGGCTGACACGCCTGAAGGCTGTGCTCTCATTCAGTGAGACCTGGACCGACTGGAGAGCTGGGCAGGAAGAAACCAAATGAGGTTTGATAAGAGCAAGTGTAGAGTCCTGCACCTGGGAAGGAACAACCGCATGTATCAGTACAGGCTGGGGGATGACCTGCTGGAGAGGAGCTCTGAGGAGAAGGACCTGGGGGTCCTGGTGGACAACAGGTTGACCATGAGCGAGCAGTGTGCCCTGGTGGCCAAGAGGGCCAACGGCATCCTGGCATGCATTAAAAGGAGCATGGCCAGCAGGTCAAGGGAGGTGATCCTCCCCCTCTACTCTGCCCTGGCCAGGCCTCACCTCGAGTACTGTGTCCAGTTCTGGGCTCCCCGGTACAAAAAAGACAGGGATCTCCTGGAAAGAGTCCAGCGGAGGGCCACTAAGATGGTACGGGGCCTGGAGCATCTTCCTTATGAAGAAAGGCTGAGAGACCTGGGTGTGTTCAGCCTGGAGAAAAGAAGGCTGAGAGGGGATCTCATCAATGTGTATAATACCTGAGGTATGGGAGACAGAGGGATTTGGCCAACCTCTTTTCAGTGGTTTGTGGGGATAGGACAAGGGGTAATGGCCACAAGATAGAGCACAGGAAGTTCCGCACCAACATGCGAAAGAACTTCTTCACAGTGAGGGTGACGGAGCACTGGAACAGGCTGCCCAGGGAGGTGGTGGAGTCTCCTTCTTTGGAGATATTCAAGGCCCGTCTGGATGCCTACCTGGGCAACCTGCTCTAAGGAACCTGCTCTGGCAGGGGGGTTGGACCTGATGATCTTTCGAGGTCCCTTCCAACCCCTACAGTTCTGTGATTCTGTGATTCTGTGAAGTAACTGTATTTATTCATTGAAACATTCACATCAGATAATCTAATTACAGAACTTAGTCTCATCTGCCTTTAGGTTCACAAAAGCAATCCTCCAAGGTTAGTGTAGAGTTTTGACTATTTGCTGAACTTCTTCCCTAGCTTGTATCTATACAAATGCAAAAAGTGGAGGGAGAAATACGCAGTGTAGCACATCTTACTTGTGCAGAACCAGTTTGGTAATAATCCAGGATGCTGATCTCTCAGATCAAAAGTGGTGTAGAGTGAGAGTTGGACACTGGGTATGCTTTATAAATCTTTTTATTTTTGTGAAAAAATATCAGTGGGACAGCTCATCATAACTGACACCAGAACTCATTTAAGCCTGTAAAACAGGAGGCTATGTGTATATGTGTGTGTGAGATAGGAAGAGAGTCTCTGGACCTTGAAAGGACAAATAAGTTTTTGGTTCCAGTCCCTTTGGAGAGCCTCAGTTTATTTAAAGCCTGAAGTGAGCTGTGGGACTGCTTAGCTTGTTTTTGACTTCACAGAGCTGGAAGAAGCATTGAAGGAGTAGGATTTCTCTGTGTGTAGAGATGAGCCATACGGGGAGTTTGTGTAATACCTCCTTGTGGGGAAAGTATGAAGCAAGATTGTGATTCTCTGTTCCTTCTTTAGAAAGTTCCTCATTATAAGGCTTCTCTGCTCATGGGAAAGACGCCACCCTCTGCCATGCAGAACCAACCACCTTCTTAATAGCAGATACTCCATTATAACACACACACAATGTTTGGCTTCTTGCCAGGCTGTAATTTGTTTTTGACATCTATCTACTGACTAATGTGACAACCCACACAACTATTTATTTCCAGAAGGAGGAATGTATAATGAGAGCAGTAGCTCTCCCAAGTTCTGAAGAGCCGGTTAATGAAAAGGAGGGGGAAAGAGCAGCCTCCCACCCTTCCTCCCAAACGACAGGTTTTTCAAAGCCCAAGCACCAAATTCAATAACTTTGAAGTTGGCCTTTTTTTTTTTTTTTTTTTTTTTAGCTACTCTTTTCTCTGCTGTAGCTTCACAGAAACTGGTATTTGTTCTTTGTTGGGCTTGGGGTATTTGGGGACTTAAAAGGGGTATGTTGCCAGAATGCAAACGGCTGACAGCTAGGCGAAAGGCTGGATTGTATGCTGCATTGCACATGAATACCACATGCTTCTGCACTCTCAGCCTGCTTTGCTATGTCTGATAAAAATACAGAAATCCTACAGAAACAAGGCAACCATCAGAAATTCCAGCCATACTAGAGGGCTGATAGCTCTAGCAAACCTAGCAGCTACTGCAGGTAAAACTCCTGAGCAATTCAAGTGAGAAACTTGGCTGAAGGCTTTAAGAGGAGCCTGGAGGCGGGGGGAGATTTAACAGTTTGAAGGGATGACCAAAGGAAATAGGGGATTTGCTATTTCATGAGAACATCATATCAAGGCAGGATGCCTTCTCTGGAATGTCAAGCTTTACCTGAAAATGAGTTATTAGTCTAATTGTTTGAATGCTATTGTCATGTTATGTGCGATGTCAGACAAACTGAACTTAATCATCCTTTGTAGCTTCAGCATCCATAAATGGGACGGTGTTGGGTTTTCTTCCCTTCAGCTGTACTACTGCTGCTACAGGGTCTTTGCCTGGATGGGAATTCATTTAATTCCAGCATTGGTCCATAAGTGTGTTGTTAAATCTTCAAAGTCTGCATATCATGCATGTCACAGGTACCTGGATGATGTGCTTATATTCTTTTAATTTGCTCCTAGTTATTATTACTACATGCATAGGTTTGAAAGCAAATTCAATGATAAAAGGGTTTGAAAAGCTATTTTACCAAAGAGCAATGCATCTTACTGAAAGTTTTTAACACAGTGCCACAGGCAAGCTTCCCTTTGACTCAGTTATTACGAATAACTGTTCATTGAATATAGACTTAGTGTAACTGAAATGGATTTTATTTACACACCATTAGCTAATGTAATGGGTTAATTTTATGTGAGGCAACCATTTCCTGGGAAAATCTCCTGACTTGAATCTAGAGAATTTGGCATCCATGTGCAATATTCCAAAGGCAACTTGCTGGTGAGTCCTCAGGCCCTGTTCATTTTTTTTCCTAGCATTGAACTGGGGTCAGGGACTGGTAGAGCAAGCATTTCATTTCCCAGGAGTACAAAGAGCTGATTTGGCCCAGACCTAGGCTGAAACAGTCAAAAGTGCCCCCTTTTCTTCTACCCACTTCAGTGCCCTCTGTGGGTATGGGTGTTCTTATGAAGAAAAATGGAATCATCATCCCTCTCTTCTGGGAAAAGAACTTCTGGGTTAGCAGGCAGCTCTTCTATGTAGCTGAGAAAAAAGGCATAAGTAGCTAGAAGCTAAAGCTTGAAATAAGATGAGGATTTTTTTGACAGTGAAAGTCGTTAACCTAGTAAAGCAGTAGATGCTGTTACTTGAAATCCTTAAATTGAGGTTTAACTTTGTTTTTGGATTGGCTTCTGGGAAGAAATTGTAAGCTTCATGCAAGAATTTCAGAGTTAGGTTTTCTGGTTGGTGCTATGTGATCAAATAGTTACATAGTCCTAAAGCTTCCTTACACATTTTGCTGTGCATATAGTCATGCCAGACCACTGTGTGATAGCCAGCAGAATGAGATAGCCTGTGAGATGGGAGCCAGTGTTGGTCCAGAGGAGTTTTGGTGTACACCTGTACCAACAACTTCTGTCCCTTCAACAGATTTTCTGGAAGACATGCATTCCTGTACACGTCTAGTTAAGGCTTTTGGGGTTAGAACCTCTCTCACATCCTATGGCTTGAGGCACTGATGGACAATGAGCATGTAGGTAATGTTCTACACATCTGTCAGGCTTCTTCTAGCAGTCATTGTAAATGCTCTTTCATTGGACGAAATTTCCAGGAAAAATGGAAACAGTTTTGGAGTGCTTGGGCCAGTTTCCAAGGTAAATGTGACTGCTTTTCAGAAACAACACGTTCTCAAGGTGCTAATGAAGGTGTGAAACCTCCAGTCACTCTTGTCCACATGTTTTCAGAGTGAGAAACACAGCGAGAAGCCAAAGAAAACAAAAATGTTCTTGTAGCTTCCTGTTGTCTCCTGTTTTGGAAGTCAGATGTGGTGGCAGGCAACAGTTAAAAGCATTCCCTCTTCTGCAGACTGCTGTGAAAAGTTTGTTATTGCCCTTGAAAGACTTTTCTTTCTCACGAAAAAATGTATTTTTCCTGGCTGCTTGTGCTCCAGCAGATACATGCCTCTTGATATTGTAATATAATGCAATTCAGAGTAAAACTCAGTTGTCTTTTCTTACTGTACCAGGCTCAAACCTTACAGTATCTGTCCCATTCTTTATCAGTTAGTTGAAAGAAAACAGCTATTGTGAGAATATTTGCTTACGTCAACATTAAAAGGGTTAAGAAGTCAGCTTAACAATACTGCTTTGTAAAATTGTAAGAAATCTACTCTCACATAAGCAGCTGTTAGAAAGAATCACATGTAATTAAAAAAAAAAAAGAGGTATCTAATTATAGTTTAGTCATGATGATGTGAGAGCAGATTTATGTTGCCACGAGCCAACTTTTGCTTGATTATGTCTTATTCTTGTGCTCTTTGCCAGGACACTGAGTTTGTTCAGATCTTTTTGCTCTGTCTCCTGCATAGTCGTAAAAATCCTTATCAATAAGATCACACCCAAGCTTCATTGCTCAGCATGGGCAACCTTGATGGTGTCATCCTTCCTCCTAACCAAAATCGTTCCCATATTACATTGCAGCTTCTCGAGGAAAGCCAGAACTTTCCAAGTTAGGAGGGCTTCCATGCCAAGCCTTGCCAAAAGGCACATACATGTTGCCTGCGTCCCAAAGGGAACACATCTAAGGAGCCATTTTGCTCTAAGGCAGAGACAGCTAACTGGCAGCCTCAGACAGGGGGAAGGCAAGGGTGCCAAGCCTCAGAGGCAATTTTGTCCCCATCGTGGGGAATGCTGGCTGGTCACCAGCCCATCTGTGTGTGGGGGAGATTATTGCTGCAGGAGCATGGTGACAGCAGATCCAGATCGGAGGTGGCAGGAGATTTTGTGTCAGCAGATGTGTTATGCACCATCATGTGTCCTGAACACCCAGACAGGCAATGTACATACCCAAATTACCTGTCCTTGAGGTCAGTACATAAATTCTCTTGGTTTCATCTGATTCATGTTTTTGGCACAGATTTCCTAAGGCTGAATCCCCACCGAGACATCCCAATTTTATATGAGCACAACCCCCAAGATAAAGAACATTGTGTCTGCATGACTGAACATTATGCCATTTAGTTTTGGGGCTTGAATTCTCCAACTTTCAGCACCTAATAAGGATAATAAATGTAAAAGCCCACATGCCCAATGTCAGTGGGGAACCTATCAGGTCACCTATCAGGTGGGATGATTTGCCCCCTTAGGTGCTTGTCTCCTTCCATGGAAAGGCACTAACAGGATGTTCCCAGGGTCTAATACACACTAAGGAGCATGGGTCTCAGCTCACAGTGGGGCTGTGGGGTTCCCTTGAAATGACTGAGGAGCCTCCTGCTTTGCTACATGTTCAAGCTAGTTCTCACAATTGGTAGTGGAGGGAGCCTCATGGAGCTAGTCCGCCTGCCCTTTATAAAACATTGACCGGAGAGAAAGGAGTAGAATTGTTCATGTATTTATATGCCTTTAAATACATTCAATTTGATTTCTTTCTGCTCTCATGAACCAGGCCTAATTCTCCTGAAGTTGATGGGTTTTACTCCACTGAATGAGAGAAAAATAAAGCTCAGTGAGCATATAAACTAAAGCAGAAGTTTCTTCTGTCTCTGTAGTCCAGCAGAACTCCGAGCTGGAGGTACGGCAGTGTTGAATCTGCAGTTATCATGATCAGTAAAGAGGGAACTGCAGAGACGTACATCTTGGAAGATGAGTAGGTATCACAACTTCTGAGGCACTGTTTCCATCTCCTTGGCCCAATATGAATGTATGTGCCCTGTTACGTGTGCCATCTTTTGTTCATCCATGCCCTCCCCAGATAAGCAATCAACTAATAAACTTGTATCATGTTGAGTTTTTGAAAGGAAATGCTGATAAGCTCTTAAGTACAGTGATGTTAATGGATGATACTGAAATAATAGATAGGAGGAGATTCAGTCATGCTTACCACTAAAATACATAGGAGCTTCACTTTCTTTCCAGCTTGGAAAAGTTTCCATTTACAGATTGCTTTTCCCTTGTATAGGATTAGCCACTGCTGAATTCAGCAATCTTTGTCTCTTGCCACTTTGTGCACCTTCACATTAAGACAGCATCACTGAAGCTGTACTTCTTCCTGTAACTTTTGGTTAAAAAATCAGATGTGTTTCCCTTTAGCCTTGCACAGCACTGCATTCCAGCATATCTTGCTTTTGGTTCCTGGAAAGACTACTGTCAAAAATTCTTAGGTTTGAATATCTTTCACTTGATGTCCTATTTCTTGAAAACAGCTCTTTCCTTGTCTGCTCTCTCCCTTTCCATTTGGATGATTTTTTTACTCATTTCTGTTGAGTTGGTTTTTTGATGGCTCTAGTTCTTGTGGTTTTGATTTCTCTTATCAGCATAAGTCTCAGGGTGGTATTTGTTAGGGCTTATCTACAAGGGGATGTTAGTACATATTAAGCTGAAATGTGAATTAGGAGTACATAAGCTTTTTTGGTAAAAGTTGTTTGTAGAAAGAAATTGTTAGTAGAATTATTAAATATATTTTTATAATCAAGAGATTTATTTTCTTTGAAATGGCTGTTGAGGATATGGAATGTATTCCCTAGCAAGCTATAAATGCTTTAAGACAGGTCAAATTTTAGATCTGAACGACTTGACAGAGACCTATAATCCTCTAAGGGTTGAGAGGGTAATTTACTCTTTGTGTCCATGCAGTCCTTAGCCTCTCTGCTGAGTCTGCTTATTATTACTGGTTATGTTGTAGGCAGCTGTCAGCTGGAAACTGGACTGTTTCCACACAGGCTGCTGAACACCCAGCTGAAGAAAGTGAGCGTTGATTACTGCTGGAAGCAACTTGTTGGCCTTGTGGTGAAAGGCACTGTGGCTTTTTACTTGGTACCTTTAGCCAAGATGCATTGTCTTAATGAGCAATTATGTGTGCTGTTTCTTTCTTTTATTCTTTAATCCCTTCTTTTATATTTTCCAGTTTCCTCACAGTCAATTGTGAGGTTACCAATGCCCATAGCTGCCCAAACGTCACACCAACCCTCTTTCTGAAAGAGTGCTTTTCCCTCCTGCTTGGCTCTGCCTCCTCCTGCGGTGCTGGCCCTGTTGTTCCTGCAGCTAGGGTGTTAGCTGAGGTGGGTAACTGGTCTTAGTTAAAACTTACATTATTTCTTTGCCAGACTAGCTTTAATTAGTAGGAGCTCCTGCTCTTTTGCACAGCTAGCTGAACGCTGATGCAGTCACGTAGAGGGGGCAGCACAGGAGGAGGATGAAGAAACCAGGAGATGGCTTTCTTTGGAAGCACTGCCGGTCTATATTGGAGTATAGTGTTGGGTAAAACACAGCCCATTCCCCTTACCTCCTGGAGAAGGTCATCATTATAGGGCTTTATTTTATTTTTCCACAGTTCCCTTAGAGGGTTTAGTTCTGAAAATAAAGGAATAAAAGCAGAGGTGAAAGCAGGAATAAAATAATGCAGGGCTGGATGCAGTCACGGTATCAATAGAGAAGCTGTGCAGAGAAGTACTTCTACCACGTTGAGTATCATTAATATCCTCACCTCCTGCTCGGCTGGAATACAGTGGAATGAGCAAAGCTTCATTTTGTACCTTATTTGCCCCACTCTTTTTCTACATCACATCTTTGTAATTCATACAACTGCCGGCTAATCTTGTCCCAGCAGGGAGGGTTACACCCAAGATGATTTTGGAGCATGGGAACTAGAACAAGGCCTACCTTTTTATTTCCCACTTATGGTCTGACCTATATTTGAACTTGGATCTCTAGAGGCTGCATCACAAACGTGCCACAGTACTCCATGGCATGTCCTAATCATTGCCTTCTATTCTGACGAGATGTAACATGCTCCACTCTTCCAGAAGAAGACAAGTGGCTGCACTGCAGAACTAGAGAGCAGAGCATGAGATCTTTTACTGGCCATCCTATGATTTTTTGTGTTCAGCTTCTTTGCACAATAGCTTTTATCAGAAGAAAAGCTATCAGCTATGATAAATGTCCCAGGCAAAGGATCTGAGTGACTGATTGAGGTAGAGTCTGTAATAAGTGGCTATGATGTTTTGCACTCCGTATGACGCAATGGGAAATAAGGCCAAGAGGGCATTGTTTATTTGTATCCTTAAATATAACAAAGTTGTGACAAAGTTTGCTAAAGCTTTTCTTATTCTCTTCTTGCCTTTCTTTTGTGCCCTTGAATCCTTTCTAAGTATACGCACAGATCCGTGTCACTCTGTGTAGCTCCGTATATAGCCCTTGTGGTTGAAGTATCTAAGTGCTTTCCACTATCACAGCAAAAAATCAACATACAAAATGTCTGTCTTTCTCCTGTCTCTGTTTATGAGAGTAGTTTAAAAACTAGTTCGGATAGTCACCACTGCAGACTAGCATCTACATTTTTCAGATCATTTCTGTTTTATCTATGTGCTATGCAATCATCTCTGTCTTTATTTGTGGAGGTAAATGTAGAGTTACTGTATAGTGTGTCCTTGCTTTCTCCTTATCCATTGTGTTCATTTCCTGTTGGTGTTTTGAAGTGGGCCCAGTCTGTTCTTTCTCATTCTCTTCTCTAAATTCCATTTTATTTACTGCCATTGGCATGATCTGCATTATTTATTGCTCGTTACTCTCTCTTTGGCCTCTGGAATAATGGTTGTGAAGTCTTAGTTTCATTTTAGGATCTACACAGTCCTTCATTAGCAGATCCTTTGTCTCTTTTTAATATTCTTTGCCAACACTGCTTCTGTATACTTTTCTTTCCCTTATCTTATCATTTGAATTTCCATTAAGTTAGAGTGAAAGCATATCATTGCCTTGTTTCTTAAATTTGCCCAATATTTCCTACATCTGCTAATATATTTGTACAATGCAGTCGTTCTAAATAGTGTTTTTTTTTTTTATGCATTCTCTGAAGTCTCATTAAAAGAAAAATGTTATATGCTGCATCCCCCTCTTGAAAAATGTTATATGCTACATCCCCCTCTTATTATGACTGATCAATTATCTGTATCTAGGCAAGTGGTATTATTTGTGGTTCCCAAACTGTAAAAGTTTGCTTTTGATTTTTCACATGTATGTACTTTCACAGCATTCTTTGTCAGAGTGCGGGGATTAAGGGGGAAATAATTTTTGTTTTGTTTTGTTTTTTAAATCTGTCTAAAACATCCATGTTGCTAGAGGAGCTAGATCATTGTATGCTCCCCATTTAAAAGATGGCTAATTGTACAGTGGTCTGGGTAGATGAGAGAGAGCTTTGGAGTTCCTGATTTCCAGTACCCTCTACTTCTGTAAGGGGGTATATTTGATCAGGTGATAGCCATTTGTCCAGGTTTTGAAAATTACCTTGTTTTTAAAAAAAAAAACAAACACATGACAAATGAAGTGGTGCAACTAAAGCAAATATGAAGGAAGGATGGAGTGAGGGCACTGTCTGGATGACCAAAGTTTTGGGTTTGTGTCGTAAAGGTTCAATTTCTGACTTCGACTTGTTATGTCAAGTGACCATGTCTCTCTGCCCCCAGTTTTAACTCGTGCAGCTTCTTTCCATGGGTGTACTCTGAGCTGCCACCTCTGAAGAGGTTTTCTTGGGTCAAAGGGGTTTCAGTGAATGATGTTGGGGTGCTCAGAGATCCTGGGAAAGGACAGAGGAAGTCTGTCATCCTCTGTATATTTATTAAGGTGTATCAGGAAGTAGGAAGTCTTGACAGTGGAAGTCCATTGTCAACTCATCCTTCCAATTTACACCTGCAAAGCACCTGGCACAATTCCCATCGTTCACATTCCACATAATAATTTATAGTAAGTTATTTTATCTTAGAGTGCAGGGGAAAAATCTCTCAGACTTGCCACTTTAACCTTTTTTGTTCATTGACAGTCTGAGCTCAGAGAGCTCTACTGTGAGTAACATGGTCCCTGTACATCTCCTTCCATTCTTTCCAGCTTCTTTGAGCACCTTCTTCCTCAGACTTGTAGCACCTCTTGTTACTAGTTATCAGTTGCATATTTGTCATCTCTGGTGCTGGGCTTTGCTGCATTTCTAGATCCATTGATTGCTTTTTGTGCACCTTGTGGAAAGGAAAAGACAATGAACTTTGTGCCTTCCACTTAGTTCAGCATGTGGCCAGGCCTGCACACACAGACACAGAAAAATACTTGGACCTGTGAGGTCTCAACTTCATCTTCATGAGGATTCCTTGGGTGGACATTAGAAAATATCAGTAGACAAGATTAGATATACAGTGTGATACTGCACTACCTTTGATATGGCAGCCATTATCCAGTTGGATTAAAATGAGATCATATGACTTAATTTGCCTTTAGTAGCGAACAGACAGTATTTAATAGATGCTAGCCAGTTAACTTCCACAGCATCTTTGTGAGAATGACATTTATCAAGTGGGGAAGCTGAGGCAAAAGGATGTATCTAAATCTCAGGGGATGCCTCCAATTGGATTTCAGTTCTGTTATGCTTAACCAGAAATAGACGCAGGTCCAGCCGGAGGCTAGAGGGGAAGGATACTGCTTGATGTGCTGCCAGGCCATATGGGCTCTTCATTAGCAAGGGGTACTAATATAAAAACTGGTGGGAATGACAGCTCTGTTAGTCCCCTGCTTTCCAAAAAAACTGTTCATACTGCTGTCCTCCTCCCCTGTCCTCTGAACTTCAGGTTTTGCACCAAAATCTTGAGCTCAGCTTCAGCCACGTACCAACACTCACTATGCTTCAGTGCCAGCTGGCAGCTCTCCGTGTGGGCACAAGTGCCTGGGTTTGGGTTGATGCACCTAAATGGAGGCACTCAGTTTGGGCTTTTTTGTGGGCGCGCTTTGTTTACTTTCACTAAAGCTATACTTTGGGGTGTTGGAAAATTAAAAGGTTTCTCCGAGCAGTTTCATGAGCAACATGCAAATATGCCTGCCACTGGAAAACAGTAACTCCTGAGTAATGCAGTAATACTAAAAGCTCATGCTTGTCGGGATGAAATGTGCATACGCAGAAGTCCTGGGGAAATTTCTATACGAGTTCTGGAGGGGAGGCAGGGATTTTATTTTTCTTTGTAACTTATCTAGAATTTCTGATGGGAATACTTCACAACTGATGCTCTGCTTTCCTTTGGGGGAAATGCAACCATTTAACTTTCTTCTTTATATGTATACCTAGGAACTGATGGTTTGATCCCATGAGAAGTCTGTATCTGTTCACAGTTACATTTGTTCATTTCAGGAGGATTCTGTATTATCTGGGAAAAAGAAAAAGGAAAAAAAAAAAAAGAAAAAAAAAGGAAAAAAGGATTTAGCTTAGTTAATAGTATTGCCAGTTCTTTCTGCCACACCAAGGAAAATGTGCATTTGCAAATTTAATTTTAAGATGGGGTGAAGAGGGAGGAATCAAAGAAATAATTACTAGGTCTGGGGTAGGGAGGCGGGGGAAGGAGGACACAGGGAGGGGATGTGAATCAGGAGGAAGCAGATTTTGAACTGGATATAATAAATTACTCTAATTTATTGTTTACTTTTTTCTGATTGCATGCAGTTGCATCTCTTTTTGCTTTGCTTGATCATAGGAAGTCGCACATATGTTTAAGCAAAAACTAGAAGCCCCCGAGTTCACGTATGGGTCTGGAGACATACTAGGATGCAAAGTTTAATGACATTCATACAGAGGAAAAGAGTGAAGTAGAGTACCAAAACAAAGGGAGGTAGGATATCAAGAAATGCGGGCTTTGATGCTATTTAAAAGGGTCTGGATCCCATGATTTATCTAAAAATGGCAAGATGCCCCTCTAAAAATGCAAATGGCCGCACTATATCTTGTGGCTGTAATGAATGAGTCTTTCACACAATGGGAACATTCAACTTGTTCTAGGGCACTTACTGTGGCTCCATATGCTGAACTGCATGCTCCTGGCCTTTAATCACTCTGCCTTTTGTTTTTTCAAAACTTAAATTAGAAGCACATTAGTGTTTATATGGTGTACACTTTGGTTTTGGTTTTTGTGTGTATGTTTGGGGAGACTTGTTTTTGTGTGTGTGTTTGTGTTCTTTTCTCTTTTCCTTTCCTTTCCTTTCCTTTCCTTTCCTTTCCTTTCCTTTCCTTTCCTTTCCTTTCCTTTCCTTTCCTTTCCTTTCCTTTCCTTTCCTTTCCTTTCCTTTCCTTTCCTTTCCTTTCCTTTCCTTTCCTTTCCTTCCTTTCCTTTCCTTTCCTTTCCTTTCCTTTCCTTTCCTTCCTTTCCTTTCCTTTCCTTCCCTTTTCCCTTCCCTTCCCTTCCCTTCCTTCCCTTCCCTTCCCTTCCCTTCCCTTCCCTTCCCTTCCCTTCCCTTCCTTCCCTTCCCTTCCCTTCCCTTCCCTTCCCTTCCCTTCCCTTTCCCTTTCCCTTTCCCTTTCCCTTTCCCTTTCCCCTTTCCCTTTCCCTTTCCCTTTCCCTTTCCCTTTCCCCTTTCCCTTTCCCTTTCCCTTTCCCTTTCCCTTTCCCTTTCCCTTTCCCTTTCCTTTCCCTTTCCTCCTTTCCCTTTCCCTTTTCCCTTTCCCTTTCCCTTTCCCCTTTCCCTTTCCCTTTCCCTTTCCCTTTCCCTTTCCCTTTCCCTTTCCCTTTCCCTTTCCCTTTCCCTTTCCCTTTCCCTTTCCCTTTCCCTTTCCCTTTCCCTTTCCTTTCCTTTCCTTTTTTCTTTTCTTCTCTTTTCTTCTCTTCTCTTCTCTTCTCTATCATTAAATATGCCAGAAGAATGCAGTCTTCTTGAATGCATGGGACATGGCAAATCATGGGAAACTTGAGTTGGCAACAGCAAAGGGATGTGAATTTTGAGCTGCTAATGGCAAGTAGGATTCCAGCTCTGGGGCTAGGGGAGAACCCATGTTACACAGCAGGGAGCCATTTAAATCCCCCTGTGACCTGCCAAGAGGATGCCTGCATGCTTTCTGGTTTATTCAAAGTGAGATCAAGCCCAACTTTTTCTTTGTTGTAAGTTTGGATTTAAAATTAGCATTTCATAGCTCTGTAGGCCAAGCTGCAGCCTTGCTCCTGTGGATCTGATCCCAAACACAATGAAGCCCATCCAAAGGCTGTCATTAATGGGGGGGTTAGGAGGGGCTGTATCTCACTATTAGCGGTGTACTGTGCAGTTTTCTTGGGATTAAGGGAAAGAATGGAGATCCATCCATCAAATAAAATCTGAAACAAGCCACTCTTTCCTTGAGGATTTTTCAGGAGAGGTTTATCACACATGCATAATATTAAATTTTCTATATATGTGTACATGAGCGGGCACATGTGTATATAGGTAACTCCGTTGCAAGTTTTAAAAGCTCTTTTCCTGACAGAAAAGTGGGCTAATTAATAGGAGTAGGAGACAAAATGCCAGCTTGTAGATTTGTTTCCCCTGCAGAAATCAGCCCCCCTGTTACACTGCTCCTTCTTGATCTGATGTAACAAGAAGAGAGAGTCAGCTGTGAATCAAGCGCCTTGTTCTCATTTCCTTGATCATTGACATGGTTTGAGAGAGAGAAAGGAGGAGGATTATTTGTGAGGTTATTAAAAAAAAAATCCAGCTCCCCCTTCTCGTCTCCTTCAAGACACACAGGCACTTCCAGAATGTTCCACCCTATGAATCTGACTTTTCTCATTAAATATCATCCTCTTTTCTCCCCAACTCCTTGTTAGTTAAAAAGTGTTGTTTACAAGTCACTAAGCGGATAATTCAGAGCTTTGATGAGTGGATTGCCAGCTAGCTATACAGTTGAAAACACGTGTTTTGTTTTGTTTTTTTTTCTTTCCTTTTCGTCAGCAAGCTGTTTAATGGCTTCAGAAATTAAAGGATAATTGCACTTGAGTGAGTATGTGCTTCTATAAGCCCGCTGTTTCTATTATTAGGGTATTTACTGCTCTTGAAATTTCTCCCTTAACATAAATCTGCTAATTCTTCATTCCTGCCCTGCCCGGGAGAGCAGCCACCCCCAGAGTTTTGGTGACATCAGCCTGGTGAGCCAGGGTGAGCTTTTTTGTGCAACTTCAGTTGTTGCCTGTTGTCACGTTTCTGCACGGCAGTTCGGTTGGTGAGGGCGTGCAAGTTTTGTTCACACCATGTTTACTTTGTGAATGGTCCCTTGTGAAAGAAAATCACATATCGATAGTCTCGTTGGGTTTCATGTA